>NC_052481.1:11928879-12228879 GCF_009730915.1 Dioscorea cayenensis subsp. rotundata | reverse complement strand
TAATAAAGAGATTCAATGAAACGAATGCATCCTAGGGTTCACAAATACCCAAGTACCCACTAGGGGTTTAGCTCCACATGGAGCTAGATACAATCAATGAAATCGAATGTAAAAACAAAGCATCCATAGAAAACCCCTCGTTAGTCATGGCGATGGTCTTGTGGAGAGTCCTCTACTCATCACAAGGTTCCCTTTGTCCAGCCTAGGATACACCTCGCCGGATCGGTGACGACGAAAGCTCTCCCACTAACCTTCTCCAAACGGCATGCGATGTCGGAGCCATAGAACCTCTCTAAAGCCCTAGCCAATACCTCTCAAAACCCTAGCCGCCACCCTCTATCAAGTTTGGGAAAAGATGGAGAAAAGAATGCTGAAATCGGGGCTGAAATCGGCTTTTTTTCTCCAAATTAGTGCATTATGATCCACATTGGCTTCTTTCTCTCATAATCAGGCTCACAACCCTACCTGCATGAAAGTAACATAAATACACCCATATTAGAGTTAAAACCCAAGAAAATTAATGCTCAACACAAGGAAAGAACACTTCATATTCTTATCGCACAAGCACTTATCAACTTGACACACCCCTTGCGTGTGACCCGCAAGTGCACTGGTTTAACGAAGTAATAAATTCCAGGTGAGTAGGTATCGTATTTACAGGGAGTAGGGAATAAAAACACCAAGATTGCTACTTAACTAAGCAAAGATGAAACAATGATTGTGTTGATAAGATGTAATGTACACAAAAATAAAAGAAATAAGAAAGAGAGGCACAAATAAGTGAGAGGAAAGGCAATCGGTATGAAGTGGGGTACTCGGATATTGTTCTGCCTAGAATTATCGCTTCAAGTGCAAAATCAACTATTATGCTTCCTAAATAATACTCAATGAGTCATGGACAGCCTAAGATACACGGTCCAAAACCTAAGGTCAACCGTGACTAACCCTACACTATTCCCCGATGGAGAAATCAATTAGTCTCAACACCTCACACTGTACAAAGCTGCAAGACGCTCTTGGGATTCCAATTGATAAACCCTATTCCTATATGTAGACCTACCCCTTTGGTCAAGGCGGAAGACCCCTAGTCACAACTAAGCCCATCAGAGTTTCTCTCTAGTACTTTACTCTATTGTGACCGTAAAGAACTCTAGGAAATAGAGATAGGATAAATCACACCGGAGGGGAAAGGGGACACTCCGCTACCTCTCGACTCATTCTCTCGACCATCTCCAGTCTAGCTTTGTCTAACCCTCGTGGTGTGTCACTCACTCACAAGGATTACCAAAGTGAACTCTCAACTCTAGTGTCACTCTAAAGGAGAAATCATTCATAGAGCATTCAGGATTGGAACTTAATTAAAACATCAATTAAGGAAAGCATAAAAAAAGGTTAATGAAACAAATACATCCTAAGGTTCACAAATCCAAGTACCCACTAGGGGTTTAGCTCTCCATGTTGCAAGATATAATCAATACTAAAATCAAAAGCAAAAACAAGTAATCAATAGAAAAACCCCCTCAGTAGTCGTGTCGATGGTCTTGTGGAGTACTCTCGTCCACTCCAAATGTCCCCTCATCAAGCCTAGCCCACACCTCGTTGGATCGGTGTCGATGAAAGTTCCCCCAATAGCTATCTTCCAAGAGAAACGTGGTGTTAAAGCTGTAGAACCACTCCAAAAGCCTTGCCAATACCTCTCTAAACCCTAGCTGCAAGCCTCTCAAGATTTGGAGAAAAGATGGAAAGAAGGATCCTGAAATCAAGCTGAATCACGGCTTTATATAGGCTGAAATCAGGTATCCACACGGCCCTAAGGATTTTCACAAACGGCCCTGTGGAATTTCCACACGCCCCTATAGAAATACCACACGTGCGTGTGGATTCTCTGGAATTCTGATTTTCTACGGACTATGAACAATAAGTGCTACAGTGACTTGCTACAATACCTACTACAGTGCCAGCCAAAAAATACTCCTGATTCTCACTTTTCATTGAGGCAATAGAAATGGGCACATGTTTATGCCGTAGATCACATAGCTTCTTCAATAAAAGGCCTCATTGGTGAAGATCTTCATATCATTGTACAAGTCGGGATATGCAAATGTGACTGCCTTCGTGCCCCTCCAACTCATTGTAATTGCTTGAATACATAGAGGTTAGCACACATTCTCGTATCTTTGAGCCCAACTTGTGTCTTCGCATTTGTTCCTTCCAAGATTTCATCAAATAGTCATTTACAATCTACATTGGCTTCTTTCTTACATACTTGGCTCCACAACCATACATGCACCAAAGTAACACAAATACACATGTATTAGCGCTAAACTTGATAAAAGTAATGCTCAATGTAAGAAAAGAATACTTCAAATTACTAGTACACAGACACTTATCAAACTTCCCCACACTTAAGCTTTTGCTTGTATATTCAAGTAAAAATCAAACATTGAAGCATAGAAGAAGAAAATATTTAAAGTGCTTGGCCTTAGGTTCACCAAAGTATGCAAGAAGAGCATTCTATAAGTAAGGGAAATTTCAACACTAAATGCGAAAAATCAATGCTCTATATAAAAACTTGAATAAAAAAGGACAACAAACCCGAAATTGTGTAAGTGTGTATAAACTCACTCAATTCAACCAAAATTATACTCCTCAAAGTTGTAAGTAATATGGGACTTATTTATCTACAAAAAATGACAAAATAAAGGAATGGTAGTACCTTCACACAACCTCTAAGGTAGCCCTTTTCAAAGTGGCCGCTAGGTGGCTTTCACACTTTCGAGGTGGTAGCTCTTTCTAGCGGAGTAGTAGTTTTCACTCATCCCATGAGATAACTCTTTCTCTCATTAAGGCATAACTAGTATCCGACTTATAAGAGTAGCTTCATACTTCATAAGCGGTAGCCCTTTCCACCCCAATGCACACAAACAAGTACAAATGTTTTTCTCTTTGTTCTTTTTTTTTCAATAACAAAACAAGAAACAAAACAAATTAGTCCCTTAAACATTGAACTTGAGTTTCCAAAAGAGTTTAATGAGCGAGATGTGCAACAAGTGTCAATCGGGTAAATATTCCTAGGAATTCAAGTAAAAACTAGAGCATGAAAACATCCATTGTTGAAAATTCACCTAGACTCACGAATACAATCATTGTAACTAAGGTGAAACACCATTGGCTACGTGAGCATGTATGTTCAGTTAAAACTTATGTAAAGGACATGTGCAATGTAACTCCCCCCTACACTTAAGTTGTACATTACCCTCAATGTACACATGCAAGGTCATTAACAAGTATAACAATCAATAATATATGTAGAAGTGGCAATCGAAACAATATTCCCCTGACTCCTAGTGTTACATTTGATGGAGCTAAATTCTTGGCAGTGAAGTTCCAATGGACTACGAAGCACACACTGCCAAGTGTAAAACACCTTAGCAGTGTCCATGACTAGTTCTCAATTCCCATATTGACAAGACCATTTGCACACATAAACAAGCGTATTCCGTGAAGCTGAATAAACAAAAACAACTCGAGTACATAAAAGAAAGAGCAATGGAGTACAACTCGAGACAAAATAAAAGATAAACTCAGAAGGAGAATCCTTTCGGTGTGTATAAGTCCAAAATAATAACACTAAAATAAAATATGAAAAACATTAAAGAAATAAAAGAAAAGACGCATCAAGCGTCGGTGTTATCTGGTGTCGGCTCTGCTACTACTGCCGGTGTCGGTGAAGAAGATGATGCTGGTGGATCGACTGATGCTGGGATGGGTGATACTTGTACTGGAGATGCCTGTGGGCTTCGAGGTCTCATAACGAATGGTGATGTCTCATCTCGCTCTAATAACTGCTGTAGAATGTTGAGACGGGACATCACCTCTATGTGGTTCGCAGCCTGTAGTGCACGAACCATGGCCAAATCACTATAAAGCACTCCCACAGCACTCTTAAGCCTCTCAAATTGATCATAGGCTCGAAGTGGAGAGAAGATGTGCACTGGAGATGGCTCCTGTATTGGGGGAGGTGCATTTGTATCCATCTGCGTGGGCTGAGGCTCGGGGACCGGCTAAGGACCCTCTATAGTGTCATCTCCTCCCCTGCTACCATTGGAGCATGTGTAGCCAATATATATAGACTAGGACTGTATCTGTACACCAATCCCATCAATCTCAGTGTATCCAGGCCTAACAGTGAAGGGGTGGTCATCTTCTCAGCCCCACGAATGGCGTCCACCAGACCCATGCCCAAGACAAGTTTGGTAATATACGGGCCTGAGAAAATGATATCCACTATTGCATACTAGCCCTAGTGATGCAAGTACTCAGCTAAAATATGTCCTAAATGAAGCGGCTATCGTTACACCATCGAATACAATTATAATAACTCCTGCCAACTCAGGACTCCAATGTTATCACCACGGTCATTTACCGACCTGCTCAGGATGGAATACCGATAACAGTAGGGTGGTCAGGAAAGGCAAGAGACCTTGGACACTGCAGGCTCGTATTGACCCTAGCTACACAGAGTGTTGTATGCTTTCTGAGGAGTCAAGCTACCTGGATAGTCTGTCGGCAATCGATTATACTCCTGAGTGTCGGTGAATTTTTCCTCATACAGTCCCAACCGGGTCAGAAACTGTGTTACGCTCATGTTGTAGTGATGTCCGAGTGCACTAAACTATTTAGCATCGACACTATCAAATCTAGCATAAGGTTGGTCGAACTTGAATGATGACAGCACCTCAAGTGTAAGAGTACGGATGGCACGCTCTCTAATCAACAATAACTGCCTCCAATCTCCTACTAAGACGAGATCCTCAACCTCATCAGCAAACTCGTCTCCCTGCTGTATCTCCCGCAATATGCCCGTGTCTAGAAAGCGAAACTGTATGAACCTAAGCTTTGACAACCTCTCAAATCGGACCTGGTACAGTGAATCCCATGTTCTCTGGCTCAGATGATGGTTCACGAGGGAGCTTGTTAGCTTGCTTCTTCAATCGAGGTACCATATTTGCACAAATTGAAAAATAATTAATCAAAGAAAGTCACAAAATAATACTACAAAAATCCACATGGTCGTGTGGAAATTCCACACGCCCATGTGGATCCACGAGCGGTGAAAAACGCATGGCCGCGCTTTCACAAAACCAAAAAATACACCTTAATATTGTTTCTAACTTTATTCTAAGCTTGCACAAACTATATAAACATAGAAACGAAGCAACATTCATCATTTTAATTGATTAAAATCGAGTGTGGCGAAGAAAAGAAAAAATGAATAAATGAGGGTTTACCGACAAGCTGAAGATGAAAACTTTCGAAATCGCCTGGAAAGTCGAGTAAAACTCACTATTGTACCTCCTGCGATGGCATTTAGAAGTTATCTTGTACCTGGATTCAACCGGTTGTAAAAAGTTTGAATGATTATCCATTCCGGAAATCTGTGTTGTGGACAGTTCCACAAGAGATCCTTGAATCGCTTCCATGTCTCAAACAAGGATTCAAGCTCCATCTGAACAAACGATGATATCTCATTACGAAGTTTTGCCGACTTTACTAGAGGAAAGTATCTTGCAAAGAAAGCTTTGACCATCTCATTCCAAGTCATGATGGATGTCTTTGGCAAGGAATGAAGCCCCTGCTTGGCTCTTCCTTTGAGAGAGAATGGGAAACTCCTCAATCTGATAGCATCATCCGAAACTCCATTGATCTTCAACATGTTACAAACTTCCAAGAAGTTTTTGATGTGATTGTTTTGATCCTCATCGGCCAAACCATTGAACTGAGCTGACATCTGAATTATCTAGATGAATGTCGGCTTTAGCTCGAAATTTGAAGCTATAACCGGGGGCCGCACAATACTAGATTGTGTGCACAAAACTGAGGGTCTGGCATTGTCGGAAAGTGTTCTCTGTTGTTCATTCTGCTCTGCCATATTGTCTGACCCTACAACTTCTATTTCAAATAGATTGGACGGTTCTTGTACATGTTCTTTACCCCTTCTTCTAAGTGTATGTTCAAGTTCAGGATCACCTTCAATGAATATCTAAGGATTCCCTTGAGTTATAACCTAGAGCCGCACCAAAAGAAAGAAAACAAAATAGAATAATGATAGAATAAGGATATGTGAAATAGAATGAACAAATGAATAGTTAATATAGCAAAGTGCAAAGTATCTCTAAATGCCTATTCCCCGGCAACGGTACCAAAAACTTGACACACCCCTTACGTGTGACCTACAAGTGCAAGGCTTTGTCGAAATAATAAATCCCAGGTGACTAGGTATCATATCCATATGGAGTAGGTAATTAAAACACCAAGATTTCTACTTAACCAAGCGAAGATGAAAGAATGATTGTGTTGTTAAGATGTAATGTAGACAAAAATAAAAGAAATAAGAAAGAGAGGCATAAATAAGTGAGAGGAAAGGCAATCGATATGAAGTGGGGTACTCCAATATTGTTCCTGCTAGGATTGTCACTTCAAGTGAAAAACCAACTATTATGCCTCCAAACTAATGCTCAATGAGTCATGGACATCCTAAGATACACGTTCCCAAACCTAAGGTCAACCGTAACTTACTCTATACTATGCCCCGGCGGAGAAATCAATCAGTCTCAACAACTTACACTGTGCAAAGTTGCAAGACGCTCTGGGGATTCCAAGTGATAAACCCAATTCCTATATGTAGACCTAACCCTTAATTCCAGGCGAAAGGCCCCTAGTCACAATTAAGTCTTAGATACTAAGGATTACTTCAACGCTTCACTCTTTTGGTCACGCAACTAAGCCCAAACGGAGTTCCTCTCTTAGTACTTCACTCTATTGTGACCGCAAAGAACTCTAGGAAATGGAGGTAGGATAAATCACACCGGAGGGGAAAGATAACGCTCCACTACCTCTCGACTCACCCTCTCAACACTCTCCAATTTAGCTTTGTCTAACCCTCGTGGTGTGTCACTCACCCACAAGGATTACCAATGTGAACTCTCAACCCTAGTGTCACTCTAAGGGAGAAATCATTCAACAAGCATTCAAGATTGGAACTCAATTAAAACATCAATTAAGGAAAGCATAATAAAAGGTTAATGAAACAAATACATCCAAAGGTTCAAAAATCCAAGTACCCACTAGGGGTGTAGCTCTCCATGGAGCAAGATACAATTAATAGTAAAATCGAAAGTAAAAACAAGTAATCCATAGAAAACCCCCCTCGGTAGTCATGTCGATGGTCTTGTGGAATAGTGTCGTCCTCTCCAAAGGTCTCCTACTCAAGACTAGGGAACACCTCATAGGGTCGGTGCCGACGAAAGCTCCCCCAATAACTATCTTCCAAGAGAAACATGGTGTCAAAGCCATAGAACCACTCTAAACGCCTTCCCAATATCACTCTAAACCCTAGTCGCAAGCCTCTAAAGAGTTGGAGAAAAGATGGAAAGAAGGATTTTGAAATCGGACTGAATCACGGCTTTAAATATGCTAGAATCGGGCATCCACACGGCCTTATGGATTTTCACACACGCAACTGTGGAATTTCCACAAGCCCCTGTGGAAATTCCACACAGGCGTGTGGATTCTCCGGAATTCTGATTTTCTGCGGGCTGTGAACAGTAACAGCTGCTACAATGATTTGCTACAGTACCAGCCAAAAACACTCCCGATTTACACTTTTCATCATGGCAACATAAACGGGCACACGTTTATGACGTAGATCACACCTCTTTTTCAATAAAAGGCCTCATTGGTGAAGATCTTGATATCATTACACAAGTCGGGATACGCAAATGTGACTGTCTTCGTGCCCCTCCAACTCATTGTAATTGCTTGAATACATGGAGGTTGGTACACATTCTCGTATCTTTGAGCCCAACTTGTGTCATCATATTTGTTTCTTCCAAGATTTCATCAAATAGTGCATTAACGATCTACATTGGCTTCTTTCTTACATATTTGGCTCCACAACCATACATGCACCAAAGTAACACAAATACACATGTATTAGTGCGAAAACCTGATAAAAGTAATGCTCAGCACAAGAAAAGAATACTTCGTATTACTAATACACAAGCACTTATCACACATCCTGTGCCACTAGTTATGGCCGCCACTCTATCAGAAGTTAGAATATCTGACTTCTTGCTCAATGACTCTACTTGGGCCGCCAATGAAGAAACATTGTCAATCTCATGAAGTCCAACTACCTTCTTTGTATCTCTAGTGTTCCACTGATAATTATTCATAGCCATTTCTTCAATGAGATGTCGGGCTTCTTTGGGGTCTTGCTTCGTAAGATACCTCCTGCTGCAGCATCAAGTAAATGTCTTGTGCTCGAGTTCAACCCATTATAGAATATCTGAATGATCATCCACTCGGGGAACCCATGTTTAGGACATTTCTGCAGGAGCTTCTTAAACCTATCCCATGTCTCAAAAAGAGACTCTAATTCTATTTGCATAAAGGAGGAAATTTCATTCTTGAGCTTTGTAGATTTTCTAAGAGGGAAATGTCGGGCAAGAAAAGCTTCTACTATCTCCTCCCAAGTAGTAATCGATGCTCGAGGTAATGAATGCAGCCACTGATTTCCTCTCCCCTTCAAGGAAAATGAGAAGGCCCTCAGCTTGATAGCATCATCAATAACTCCATTAATCTTGGGCATGTCGCGCACTTCCAAGAAGTTCTCTATGTGATTGTTTAGATCCTCATCGGCCAAACCATTAAACTGTGCCGACTGCTGTAACATTTGGATGAATGCTTTCTTGAACTAAAAATTCTGAGCTATAATCGGTGGCCGCACAATGCTAGATTGTGTACCAAGAACTACAGGTCTGGCATGAATGGACAGTGTCCTCTGTTGCTCATTCTGTTCTACCATATCTAACCCTTTATCTTCTACCTCAGCTTGAGTTTTCTATTCTTGCACATGTTCTTTACCCCTTCTACGAAGTGTTCGTTCAAGTTCAGGTGCTCCTTTAACCAATGTTGAAGGGTTCCCTTGGGTCATAACCTGGATCTGCAACCAAAGAAAGAAAAACAAATCAGAATGATGGAAGAATAAAAAAGTGTGAAATAGAATGAGTAGTGAATAGCTACAATAGCAAAGTGCAAAGTATTTCTAAAATGCCTAGTCCCCGGCAATGGTGCTAAAAAGTTGATAACACCCTTTTGCGTGTGAACCGCAAGTGCACATGTTTTTCAAAGTAATAACACCCCGGTGAGTGGGTAGTCGAATCCTCAGGGAATAGTGATCAGAAACACAAAGATTGCTATTTAAATAGAATAAAGAGGAATTTATAGTGATGTGAAAACAAATCAATGCAAATAGAAATAAGAAAAGAAGAAGGAGGGGCAAATAAAAGATAGGAGAGGCAATCGATGATAAATGGGGCACCCGGACATTGCTCACCCTAGGACTATTGTTTCAAGTGCAAAACCAATCATTATGTTTCCTAACTAATGTATAATGAGTCGTGGTGTGTCACTCATCCACAAGAATTACCAAAATGGATTCTCAACCCTGGTGTCACTCTAAGGGAAAATCAACTCAACAAGCATTCAAGATTGGAACTCAATTAAAACATCATTTAAAGAAAGCATAATAAATGGGTCAAAAAAACAACATCATCCTAGGATTTACAAGTCCAGGTACCCACTAGCGGTTTAGCTAGTGGGTACAATCAATAATGAAATAAAAAGTGACTGGATTTACAAGTCCAGTCACACTCATCCATGGAGCAAAATACAATCAATAATGAAATAAAAAGTAAAAACATGGAATCAATGAATAAAACCACCTTAGTGTTCTTGTCGATGGTCTTGTGGAGTGGCCGTATCTTCTCCAAAGGTACCCTCATCAAGCCTAGGGCAGACCTCACCGGATCGATGCCGACAAAAGCTCTCCCTATAACTCTCTTACAAAGGAAACGCGATGTCGAATGCCATAAACCTCTCCAAAAGCCTATCCAATGCCTCTCCAAACCCTAGCCATGGGCCCCTCCAAAGGTGGAGAAAAGATAGCCAATTTATGGGGAAAAAGATTTTGAAATCAGGCTAAAATCGTGACTTAAATAGGGTTGGAATCGGGCATCCACACGGGCATAAGGAATTTCCACACGCCTATGTGAATCTGCAAAAATTCATTTTTTAGCGGCATATGGAATTTCCGCATCCTCGTGTGAATTTACAGAAATTCATTTTTAGCGATGTGTGAACAGTAACTACTATATTAAATTGCTGTAGTAATTGCTACAGTAGTCCACAAAAATACTCCTGAATCCAAACTTTTCATCGAGGCAACTTAAACGGGCACACGTCTATGCTATAGGTCACGTTGCATCTTCAAGTAAAATCACATTTGAAGGCAAGCTTGCTAGCTTTGCACAAGTCGGAACACATGAGTGTGACTACCTTTGTGCCCCTCCATTTTGCAAATTTCCTTGATCATAACGAAGGTTGGCACACACTCACATGTCTTTGAGCACAACTTGTGTCTTCACATTTGTTCACTCCATGATTCCATCAACAAAGTGCAAACGCAATTTACTTTGCCTTCTTTCTTCCATATTTGTGCCCATAAACCTACATGCACAAAAGAACAGAAATAAATATTTATTAGACATACAATCTGAGAAAAAGTAATGCTCATCGTAAGAAAAGAATACTTTATATTACTAATACACAAGCAGTTATCAGTATCTGTAAAAGCCTCATCATATAGTCCTAGCCGGGTAGAAAGCTGTGTGATGCTCATATTGTAGTGATGTCCAAATGCTCCAAACTGTATGTCGTCGATACTGTCAAAGCTAGGATATGACCGGTCGAACTCGAACGACGCCAAGCCCTCTAGCGTCAATAAACGGATGGCTGGCTCCCTGATCAATAATAACCGCGGCCAACTACCCACTAACAACAATCCCTCAACCTCATCAACCAAATCATCTCCTTGCTGTATCTCTCCTAGTGCACTCATGTCTGGGAACTGGGTCTGCCCAAACTTTAGCTTCGACAACCACTCAAATCGTACTCAAAGCTTAGGAATAGCAAATTTCATACTCTCTATCTCAGGGGATGGCTCACATGGATGCTTGCTGGCCTGCTTCTTCGATCTGGGAGCCATATCTACAAGAATTGAACAAAAATCGATCAAATTAATTTGAAAACCTAATTTTGCAGAAATCCACACAATCGTGTGGAAATTCCACATGCTCTCATGGATTCACGGGGCGTAAAATCCGCACAGTCATTATGCAAAACTCCCAAAAATACATCAAAAGTTTACTAACAATCACTCTAATAGCAACCACCTACCATTTGAATATAGAATTGAAGCACATTCATTAGTTTTAATCGAAATAAATCAAGGTTGGCGAAGAAAAAAGGGAAAGAGGGCTTACTGATGAAATGAAAATGAAAACATTGAACACGGCCAGAAAACTCGAGTGAAATCCCTCTAAATCGATGATGGAAGGTCAGAGAGCGAATGGATGCGTTCACTGATTGTTTAGGAGTGTGAAATTTAAAAGCCACAATAGATTTATAAAGAAAAATCGCAGTCTTTTGTGCTCTATACATCCACACGGGCGTGTGGAAATTACCCATGCCTGTGTGACTCCACAGGAAAGCCTTATACGGGCAGTCACACGCCCCTGTATGCCCTCGAGATGGCACAACTTCTCTCTGAATGCATCCACACGTGCGTGTGAAAATTATCCACACCCGTGTGCCGGACCCATAACGGCACCCACACGCCCCTATGGCTTCTCTGTCCACCTGAGAATTTTTTCTATGTGTTTCACACGCCTGTGTGGAAATTCTACACGGCTGTGGATCTTACCAGGGGTACTCATAGGGGCACTCGCACGCCCCTATGTCTTCTTGTGATGGAGCTCTAAACTCTATAGAGAAACACACGACCGTGTGGAAATTACCCACGGGCGTGTGACCGTCATAAGGTCATTCATAGGGGCATTCACGCGCCCATGTGTCCTTTCAAGATGAGCTCCGAATAGAAACACATGGCCATATGGAAATTCCACATGGCTGTGTGTCTTCTTTGGATGACTTGGAAAATGATTTATAGACTCTGCTGCAAATTTTTGTACACTCATACAAACATAGAGCCTGCTTATGCTATGAAAAACTGACCAGAGAATCATGAAAAACATGCTCAAATGACCAAGAAACTTTGCCAATGACAACTAAGCACAGAAAAACACAAATGATCCGCAGGAAAAACACAACAATAATGTGAAAAGAAAATCAAGACACCAACACTAAAGCTCTCATTCATGCAAACACTAAACTAAAACCTAGGAAAACAGTAAAGGCGTGGATTGCCTCCCAAGAAGCGCTTGTTCTACATCACTAAGTTTGGCGTACATTTTTTTACCCTACGGGGGCTCATAAATGAAGGTTTTCCTCTTACCGACAACCTGAAGGCATGATGAACATAATCTTTTCAAGGTAGAGGGAGAGTTATTGAGCTTGTTACCAAATGAGGGTTCATCACCCTTACTCCATGATTACACATCCCCATTAGCCTTGGGGCACTTCTTGTGACATCTCCTTGCTCACTTCATCTTTTGGAGCACTCTCTTCATGATCCCCGGGGTAAGTTGCACCTTGTCCTCTAGACCAAGCATCAAAACTTCTTCATTCTCCACCTCTTGAGCTAGCAACCCCTTGTACGTGTCTGGACACATCATTTCCTGCACCTCATTGATTAATTCATTAGTAGTGTTAAGAAAATAAAGGGTATCATCAAAGTCAAGAGAATGTCTCATGGCTTCGGCGAGGCAGTATGTCAACTTGTCATCACCAACTTGTAAGGTCAACTTCCCACCGTCCATGTCAATAAGAGCCTTGGAAGTGCACAAGAACAACATCCCAAGTATCAGCTGGACATCGACATCCTCATCGATGTCCAACACTACAAAGTCCACATGAAATATGTACTTGTTGACCTTTACAAGTACGTCTTCGATGATGCCCCTCGGATGTCTAACTATTTAGTCCGCCAACTGAAGTGTCATCCGAGTGGCCCAAGGCTCTCCCAAGCCTAGCTTTTGAAAGAATGTGTAAGGCATGATGTTGATACTAGCTCTTGAGTCAGCCAATGGCTTTTCTTCACCCAAATTACCAATGTTGCACGGGATGATAATGCTTCCGGGGTCCTTCTTCTTGTTCATAGATGCACTCTCCTCTAAGTTCCTCTTGTTGGTCAAGAGGTCCTTGAGAAAATTTGCATAGCGAGGCATTTGAGAAAATGCCCCCATAAATGGGATGTTGATGTACAACTGCTTGAATAGACCCAAGAAATTCTTGTATTGCTCATCATTTTGGTCGTTCTTCAATCTTGAAGGATAAGGGATTTTTGGCTTGTAAGGTGTGGGTGTCACCCCTTTCTTTTTTACTATTTCCTCAACCTCCACGACCTCGGGTGCTTCAACATTGGTCTTCTCACTTGGGAGCCTATCCTGAACTTCATGACCACTTCTCAAACTGATCGCCTTAACATGCTTTCTTGGGTTGGTTTCTGTGTTACTTGGCAAGCTTCCTTGAGGTCTTTCTGACTATGACTTCGCAATTTGCCCCACTTGATTCTCCAAATTATGCAATGATGTGGTGTGGTTGTGAAGTGTAGCTCTGACCGACTGAACCTTGTATCAGATGATTGGATGAATTTGGTCAAAGCTTTCTCTGAATCGGTCAATCGGGTCTCCAAACCTGAAACTCGATTCTCCATGTTTGGGGCTTGTTGTGGGAAACCCGGTTGTGCCATGGCCTTTTGTTACCCGGGGGTACTCCAAGAAAAATTCAGGTAGCTCTTCCAACCTGGATTGTTGGTGTTGCTATATGGATTCCTTGGCCTCTCATCGCATTCCCTAAAAAGTCAACTTGCTCCATGGTGGATGTACCGCCAATAACTATCGGGCAATCAGATGTAGCATGTCCTCCTCCACATCCATTACAACTCGTTATGATCTCTAATCTAGGCGAAGTTAGAGTGTCTAACTTCCTACTCAATGACTCCACTTGGGCTGCCAATGATGTAACCACATCAATCTCATGAAGGCCGGCCACTTTCTTCTTCTCTCATGTATTCTATTGATAGCTATTCAAACCCATTTCTTCAATAAATTACCGGGCTTCTTCAGGGGTCTCATTTCCCATTGTTCCTTCCACGGCAGCATCAACAAGTTGTTCAGTGCTTGAGTTCAACCCGTTATAAAATGTGTGAATAACCATCCATTCGGGGAACCCATGTTGAGGACATTTCTATAGGAGCTCCGTGAACCTATCCCATATCTCAAAAAGACACTCCAATTTCATTTGTATATAAGAGGATATTTCATTCCTAAGCTTCAAGGATTTTTTGGAGGAAAATATCAGCCAAGAAAAGCTTCTACCATCTCCTCCCATGTAGTGATCAATTCTATAGGTAATGAAGGTAGCCATTGCTTTGCTCTACCTTTCAACGATAATGCGAAGGCCCTCAACTTGATAGCATCATCAATAACACCATTAATCTTGAGCATGTTATACACCTCCAAAAAGTTCTCTATGTGATTGTTTACATCCTCAGCGGAGAAACCATTAAACTGTGCAGACTTCTGTAACATCTGGATGAAGCCTGGCTTGAGCTCAAAATTCTGAGTTGTAATCATTGGCCGCACAATAGTGGATTGCATGGAAAGAACTATAGGTCTAGCATAATCTTAGAGTGTCCTCTGTTGCTCATTCTTTTCTGCCATGTTATCAGACCCTTCACCTTCTCTCTCAGCTTAATTTTACTATTTTTCCATAGGTTCTTTTCCTTTTCTATAAATTCTTCTTCAAATATCCGGATCTTCTTCAACCAATGTTAAACGGTTTCCTCGGGTCATAACCTGGAGCTGCAACCAAAGAATGAAAAACAAATCAGAATGATGGAAGAATAAGAAAGTGTGAAATAGAACAAGTGATGAATAACTACAATAGCATAGTGCAAAGTGTTTCTAAAAATCCTATTCCCCGATAACGGCCCCAAAAACATGGCACACCCTTTGCGTGTGTACCGCATGTGCATGGGTTATCGAAGTAATAAAAGTACCCTAATGAGTTGGTAGTCATATCCATAGAGAATAGTGATCAGAAACACAAAAATTGCTATTTAACTATGGTGAAGATGAATCAATGGTGGTGTGAACAATATCAATGTGTAAAAGAAATAAGGAAAACAAGGAAGAGAGAGACACAATAAAATGATAGGAGAGTCAATTGATGGAAAATGGGGCAACCGGACATTGCTCCTCCTAGGACTATTGTTTCAAGTGCAAGACAAACCATTATGTCTCTTAACCGATACTTAATGAGTCATGGAAATCCTAAAATACACGGACCCAGACCTAAGGTCAACCATGACTAACCCTACACTATGCCCCGGTGGAGAAATCGCCCAGTTCAACACCTCACACTGTACAAAGTTGCTTAAAGCTCTGGGGACTCCAAGTGATAAGCCCTATTCCCTAACATAGATCCAACCCTTTGGTCCAGGTGAAAGACCCCTAGTCACAATTAAGCCCCAGATTCTAAGGATTACTTCAACGCTTCACTCTATTGCTTGCGCAATTAAGCCCGAGTGGAGTTCCTCTCTCAGTACTTCACTCTATTGTAACCATAAAGAATTCTTGGAACGCGGAGGTAGGATAATTCACACTGGAAGGGAAAGGGGGCGTTGTACTACCTCTTGACTCACCCTCTCAACCCTCTCCAATCTTGTTTTGTTTAACCCTCATGGTGTGTCACTCACTCACAAGGATTACCAATGTAGATTCTTAATCCTTGTGTCACTCTAAGGGAATCTTAATTCAAGAAGCATTTAAGATTGGAACTCAATTAAAACATTAATTAGAGAAAAAATAATAAAAGGTCAATGAAATAAAATAATCCTAGAGTTTACAAGTCCAAGCACCGACTAGGAGTTTAGCTTTCCATGGGGCAAGATACAATCAATAATGAAATTGAAAGTAAAAATATGTAATCCATAAGTAAAACCCTCTTGTAGTCCGTATTGATGGTCTTGTGGAGTAGCCTCGTCTTCTCCTAAGGTTCCCTCGTCAAGTCTAGGGCACACTTCGCCGAATTGATGCCGATAAAAGCTCCCCCAATAACTATCTTCCGAAGGAACGTGGTGTTGAAGGCCATAGAACTACTCCAAAAGCCTCTCAAAACCCTAGCCGCGAGAGGCCCTAAAGATGAGAAAAATATAGGCAAAAGATGCTTTAAAATGGCTGAAATTGCGACTTAAATAGGGCTCGAATCGGGCATTGATAAGTACTTGTGTGATATGAATGCGAAGCATTCTTTCCTTATGTTGAGCATTACTTTTCTCGGGTTTTTACATTAATATGTGTGTTTTTATGTTACTTTTATACAGGTAGGGTTGTGAAACCAATTATGAAGGAAAGAGGCTAATGTGGATCACAATGTACCGATTTTGGAGGAAATCTTACTAAGGTTCAAACGCGAAGATATAAGTCGGGTGCGAGATGCTAGAGTGTGTGCCAACCTCCCCATATTTGAGTTTGCACAACCATTTGGAGGGGCACAAGGGCAGTCACACTCAAGCATTCTGACTTATGCACATAGAACAATATCTCCATCAACTTATCCGTCATTGAAGAAGCAAAGCGATCCACGAACTGTAGCAGTTACTGTTCATAGCCGTCCGAAAATGACAGTTTCAGAGAATCCACACGGGCGTGTGGAAATTACCCACGCCCGTGTGGAAATTCCGCACGGGCACGTGAAGCATCCACGCCCGTGTAGTCACCCGATTCCTGCCCTATTTAAAGCCGAATCAGCCCCGATTTTTGTATTCTTTTCTCCATCTTTTCCCCAACTTGAGAGAGGGCTTCGGCTAGGGTTTCGAGGGGTATTGGCCAAGGTTTTGGAGAGGTTCTATGGCTCCAATATCGTCATTCCATAGGAAGAAGGTTGGTAGGGGAGCTTCCGTTGAGACGTATCCTATACCGGACGAGGGAATTCTTGGACGACGAGTAGAGGACTTTCCACAAGACCATCGACATGACTATCGAGCGGGTTTCTTTATGGATTCATTGCTTTTACATTCTATTTATTTGATTGTACTTAGCTCCATGGAGAGCTAAACCCCTAGTGGGTACCCGGGTATTGTGAACCCTAGGATGTATTTGTTTCTTTGAACCTCTTTATTATGCTTTCAATAAATTGATGTTTATTGTGAGTTCCAACCTTGAATGCTTGATTGCATGAACATTTCCCCTAGAGTGACACTAGGGTTGAGAGTTCTTGTTGGTAACCTTGTGAGTGAGTGACACACCACGAGCGTTAGACAAAGCTAGGTTCAAGAGGGTTGAGAGGGTGAGTCAAGAGGTACAGGAGCATCCCCTTTCCCCTCTGGCGTGATAGATTCTACCTCCGTTCCTTGAGTTCTTTGCGGTCATAATAGAGTGAATGGTCTAAGGGATGAACTTCCGCTGGGGCTTAGTTGCGCGTGCAACGGAGTGAAGCGTTGAGGTGATCTTAGTATCTAGGGCTCAATTGTGGTTAGGGACCTTCCACCTGGACCAAACGGTTAGGCCAATAATAAGAAAGAGATTTATCACTTGGAATCCCTAGAGCTCATTGCAACTCTATGCGAGTGCGAGGTGTTGAGATTGTTTGATTTCTCCTCCGGGACATGTATAGAGTTAGGCATAGTTGACCTTAGATTTGGGGCTATGTAATTAAGGATTTCCACGACTCATCATTGCATTGATTAAGAAGCATAATAGAGGGTTCTTGCACTTGAAACAATTATCCTAGGCGGAGCATTATCCGGGTACCCCATCTTTATCGATTGCCCCACCCCCTTCTTTACTTTTGCTCTCTTACTTGTTGCTTTTATTGTTGAGAATTGAATCATTGTCACACTCATTATCATTGATCTTTTACATAGCTAAGAATCAAATTAAGTATTTTTATTCCCTACTCCCTGTGGATTCAATACCCGCTCACCCGGGATTATTACTTCGACAAACCCGTACACTTACGGGATATACGCAAGGGGACCTTGTCAGGCATCCACATGGGCGTGTAGAATTTCCACACTCCTGTGTGAATATCCAGGAAATGAATTTATGCGATCTGTAACTGCTACATTACTTTTACAACAGTAAACTACTACAATACTTTGCCAAAATACTCCTAATTCCACACTTTTCATCACTGCCACATGAATGGGCACACATCCATGCGGTAGATCACGTTACGTCTTGAATAAAAATCATCCTAATGATGATCTTGCTAACATTGCACAAGTTGTAACACACGAATGTGATTGCATTTGTGCCCCTCCAAACCATGTATTTCCTTGAGCATAATAGAGGTTGGCACATAGTCATGTGTCTTTAAGCACAACTTGTGTCTTCGCGTTTGTTCACTTCTTGATTTCATCAACAAAGTGCATCCATGATCTACTTTTTGCTCCTTTCTTTCATGATTGTCTCCACAACCCTTCATGCACAAAAAAACACAAATACACATGTATAGGCAATAAAATCTGAGAAAAATAATGCTCAATGTAAAAAAAAGAATATTTCGTATTACTAATACAAAAGCACTTATCAATTTCCGACTGTGCTTAAAAGTACACCCGTGCTTGTAACCCTGCTTATCCTGAAACTTGTATTCCAACATTATTTTGCATCCGATTTCTTCTCTTTTTATTCCTTTTTGTCTAGAATCTAATTATGTATACAGTTTAGTAAATATAACTCGAGTAGCATCGGTTTATAACAAAATCATGCTAAAAGGACAAGTAAAACACACAATAGGATATATAAAATATCTAAATAAAATGCACTCATCAATACCCCATCTCTCATTGATTGGTTTCTCTTTCTTACCTATTGCTTGTTTACTTCATCTTTTTATTCAATAGCTTATTGATAACATTCGACTCACTGATTTGACTTGGCTATTTAACAAATTTTAACTGTTTCCTAATTTCCTATTTCTTATGGATTCAACTACCTGACCCGTTGGGTATATTATATTACTTGAGCTACCCGTGCACTTGTGGACACATGCAAGGGGTGTGCTAAAGATGTGGGCAGATTGGTGCTATTATGATGAGTCAAATAATTACTAGTTCCGATGGACTATTACTGAAGGATTATAAATTCCTAATAATTAATGCATATATATGCATGTTCAACATGATCAATGGGAAAGCTGATAATTAGAACTTCTAAAAGTAAGATGGTAGGTAAATCTCCTTAATTTGTAGAAAGAATACAAGGAGATAG
This sequence comes from Dioscorea cayenensis subsp. rotundata, assembly GCF_009730915.1. Taxonomy (NCBI): domain Eukaryota; kingdom Viridiplantae; phylum Streptophyta; class Magnoliopsida; order Dioscoreales; family Dioscoreaceae; genus Dioscorea; species Dioscorea cayenensis. The sequence goes on along the minus strand of NC_052481.1, from coordinate 12,209,575 downwards.
ATGTGGATTAATACATCCATCATGTGGACAATTTAAGTATTTTATGGTAGAATAGATGCATCGACTAGATGGGCTCATGTTTCACTTTTGTCTACAATAAAAATAGCGTTTACAAGATTATTGACACAAATTATCAGGCTTAAAAAACAATTTCCAAATTATGATATTTAGATAATTTTTCTTGATAATGTTGGCGAATTTACATCAAAATTATTTTATGATTATTCAATGGCAGTTGGAATATAAGTCAAGCCATCCATTTGCTCATGTATATACCCCAAATGGGTTGGTTGAGGCATTAACTAAAAGACTCCAAATAATTACTCACCCAATGTTATTAAGGACAGAATTGCCTACAAGTCCGAGGAGCATGCTAGTTTGCATGATGTGGCTTTAATATGGATTCGACCTACTGCATGTAATTCATATTCACCATAATAACTTACTATTGGTAGAGAGCCTGATATTTCACATATAAAAATATTTGGTTGTGCAGTATATATGGCAATAGCACCACCAAATCATATAAAAATGAGTCCATAACATAGACTTGGTATATATGTTGATTATGACTCTCCCTCAATTATACCATATTTAGAAAGATGTATGTACTGCAAGATTTGCAGATTCTCATTTTGATAAACTATCTTTCTGTCATTAGGGAAAGAGATGGTTATTCAAAATCAGTGGAAAGAAATTGATTAGAACTCATCCTAGTTACATACATATGATCCCCGAATGAATGAATGTGAACTTGAAGTTCAAAGGATCATTAAATTGGAGAATATTACAAATGAAATATCTGATGTGTTCATAGACACAAAAAGGGTAACCAAGTCATAAATACTTACTGTCAATGCTTCTGCAAGATTTGAGATTCTAATTACCCCAATGAAAGAAAAAGAATCAGAAAACAAACCACGCAAAAAATGTGAAAGTCCAATAATGCCAAAGATTCAACTAACAGAAAAGAAAGTATAAAAATAAAGCTCTTGAAAATGGAGATCTCTCATGTGAGAAGGAAGAGGAAAAAATGAAACACTCAAAGTGTGTTAATGAAAAGGAACCATTAGGGAAGGATATCTGTGAAAATATTGAAAACTCAATTTGTTATGTAAATGATAGTAAAGTAATAAATTGATGTGAGACTAAAATAAATGATATATTTATCTATAATGTGACTACATATATATAAAAAATACATCTAATAATCCAGAGCCACGATCTATTGATGAATGTAGACAAAGAAAGGATTGGTCAAAGTGGAAAATAGCTATCTAACTTGATCTAAATTCCATTTCAAAAAGTAAGGTGAGGTGCTTGGGTCGATAGTGCTAACACCTAAAGGGATAAAATAAGTTAGTTATACATGGGTATTTGTGAGAAAATGAAATAAAAATAATAAAATTATAAGATACAAAGCAAGAGTGGTTGTTTAAGGATTTTCCTAAACGCATGATGTTGACTATGGGGAGATATAATCTCTAATAATGGATGGGATCTTTTTTTTTTAATCTTTTATTGTCATGGCAACAAGTAATAAATTAGGTTTATAGTTGATGGACGTTATCCAAACATATCTATATGGATTACTTAAAAAAGACATATATATATATATATATATCCCTGTCAGATACAAAATGTGAGATGCTTTAAAGTAGCATTTGTACTTTATCAAATAATAAAGATCTCTTTATGGGTTAAAACAATTTGGACGGATGTGGTATAACTGTCTCAGTAACTATTTGATAAAAGATGATACCAAAATGTATATTTATTAAAAGGTTTACATATGGATTTATTATGGTAGCAATATATGTGGATGATTTAAATCTTGTATGTATTCCTCATGAAATTGCAATTCCAGCATCATATTTGAGGTATGAATATGAAATAAAGGATTTTGGAAAGAAAATAATTTTTCTTGACATACAAATTGAGTGCTGATATACTTTCTACAAGTGCACGGATGGTAACCAGTAATAAAGTGGTACCCCATAAGGGGGTCGGCTTGTTGAACCTCAAGGACTTGTCTTCTAGTACTTGTTGATCCTCTAATGTCTAGTCAACTAGAAATGGCAATGAAGATATTAACTTCTACAAGAATAAAAACAAAGGGTGGAAGAACTAAGTAGACTAGGGATGAGTGTCGATAACAAAGGACAATACCCAAGGATGATCCCTAAGTGCCTAAGATACTGACTTGAGTCTAATGCCTACCAGGGTACATTCTAAAATCCTTGTGGGTTCTTAAAATAAATGTTGTATCTACAGTTATCAAATACACCAAGTTCTATAAGTATAACTACAGGCTTCATACATGCCAAGCTTTGTAACTACGGTAATCCACACATGCCACATTTTACACAAGCATCTACCCAAATCAAGCACGCCAAATTATGCAAACACATTATTAAATACAAGAAAACAATAGAACTCCATAGGCTTTTGAACTCAAGTAAAGTATCAAAGACAATATAGTTCACAATCCTATGACACCGTGAAATGGCTAGTGCCTCATAAATTCATACAAATGAGAGAGAATGATAAGCATAAGGAAGAGAGACATCTAGACTTCCCCCTCAGAACAAAAATCTTCTCAAATGTACTTTAAAAGTGCCATGGAATGGGTAACTCACCCTTGGCCTCCTTAGCTCGAGTGGTGGTGCTTGATCATCGTTTCCTTGAAGGTTCCTCCACTTGAGAAGAAAACTCCCACAACCAGAGATCTCAAGAAACCCTAAATATAGGTATTAAAAAGGACTTTTTGGGCTCAACACAATCTAAGCACGGTCCTGCTTAGATTGTGCTTTTCTTGAAGCTTTTGAGTGAAAAGGGCTAAGTGCCATCCTGAAGGAATCAGAGGGAAAGCAGATAGTGCTTCAACTGTGCTTAACTTGAGCAAGCCCATGAAAGGAGCACGCGGACCATGCTTCGCTTGAAAGTATAGGGCATTCTTTTCCAGAAGTAATCATGGGGACAAAGTGCCCTTGTGCTTCGTCTGTGCTTGAATTGGACACTTAGAAGAATTATCTTCATTGGTTGGTTTTGTCCCTGATTTCATTCCATGTGTGTTATGAGCCCTAGAAACCTGCAACAGAGACTAACATGCCCATAATAGCATCATTTATAGACAAAATGCACTAAAAGTCAAGCAAATGAGTGCATTGGAGATATGCTAACTATGATATAAAATGCATTCATCAAGTACTTACCTTCAGGAATATTTATTTACTAGTCAACTTATATAGAATATGTGCTAAAGAGATTGAATATGGATAAGCCTATCCATTAAATACTGTAATGGTTGTTCAGACACTTAATATTTGAAAAGATCCATTTCGTCTTCATAGTCAATAAGAGACAATTCTTGGCCCAGAAACTTCATGATAGTAACCGCAAGTAACAGGTTGCATATGTAATAAAGTGTACCCAATTAGGTCGGTAGTAGAATCTAGAGGGACTGAAAAGCTTTTAGTATTAATTATTTTTCTAATATCTAGTCGGATCAAAAGGTTGGGTAAACTAAAAAAATTAAACTAAGAATCTAAAAGGGTAAAGAAAGGTCAGGGATGGAATTGGATAAGAGTTACTGAAATGGAGCAGTGCCTTGGACTACTCCCCTTGAGGAACTTGTATTGACTCTTACATTGGCTATCAGGTACATTCTCTTGGATCAAAGGAATAACCCTAATTTGGAAGGTTCAACACCAAACACCCTATCTACAGGCACACACTCAATCCTTTACATCTATGTGTGCCCTAACAAGATGAATTTCTCAATCATCATGAAGAAAATTAATGATGCAACTATGGCAATCATGAACAATAAAATTGCAATCCAGGATAAAACATAGAAGGAATCTAAGAAAACTCCATAACCAATGTAATTTAACAAATCAAATACAAAACATCTCATGGTTCATAGTCCAGGCCACCAGAGAACGATTTAACCCCTCATGTTTTCACATAATATAGAAAAGATAAGAAAAACAAATAAGTCCATAAAGACTCCATTTTGACTCTCAATCCTCTCCAAATGTGCTTTGAGGAAGTTCCCACCAACTTTGCTCCACACTACTTTGTGCTATTGCCTTTTAGATCTCTTCCCCTCCAAAGTGCTCCGTAATATCATTAAATAGCCTCTTTATAAACCCAACAAAAAGTCCCCATTGAAACCTTAAGTTTGTGCTTAAAAAGGCCTTTCCCAATGCAAGCATGGCCATGCTTAGGCTGTGCTTATACCTGTGCACTTTAGGAGAAAGTCTAGGGATTTTTCTTAGTGTGAAAGTAAGCCAACTTTTGAAGTACATGGTCTAGAGCATGCCCTAATCGTGCCAATGCTTCAATCTACACAGTCGTGTTTTGAGAATGGTGCTCATGCTTCTATCTTTTTTTGGTAATTTCTCAAGGTCCCGAGATCTATATGAGCTATGTACAGGAGTGTTAAGATCATGTTTCACCTACTAAAGTCCAGTTGTGCCAAATTTGTGCAAAAAAATGAATATGGAGGTGTTTCAAAGAAATACTAATAAACTTGCAGAACTAGAGGATCACCACAACTCACAATGGCCATGGCGACATCTTACCATAGTCATTGTCCACTTCTATCATGCCCATAATCAAGCCATGTCATAGTTGAATCATAGAGAATAGTACAAAAGTCATAAGGACCTTTACAATGGTTATTGTGAATCATAACGGCTGTGACCTATCCATATAATGCCTAGATACACCATGATAGGATGCGACTTGTGGCCCAAGCAATAGAAGTTATTCACCATATCCTTCACAACGAGTGTGGTAAGGAAGTGGCAAACTCGGATTATAAATACCCCTAGGTTTACAAGCAAGGAGGATTTTCTTACCAAATTGAGTAGAGGCAGCAAGTTTTCTGGAGACTGTGTGGCTGGATATGTGTTTCATCAATCTTTCAATGGATTCCAATGAGTTTCTCAAGGGGAAGACAATGTGCATCAATAGTGGAGGGTGCGTGTAGAGATTCGGCACCGTCTTGAAGATCTTGGGATCATCTAAACCTCAACTGTCAAAGATCTATTGGAGGGAGTTAGTTTTAGGAATTCTTTATTTTTTGTCTCATGGATTATCATTATTTCAATCTTTATTCTTGATACATAGGACCCTAAATCAAGGGGAATTGTATGTCTAGGTATATTGACTATTGCTTGTGAAATCTTATTGACAATTTAATTAATCTTTCTAGTTGATTGCAATTCAATGCATGATTATTTAATGTTATTTTGCTGATATCTTGAGGTAGAGATTCACACACATTAGAAAACACATGTATTGTTAGATCTATGCATACGCTAAGAGATTAGGTATTGCAGATGATAAATGCTTGAGTAGACATATTTTTCTTTTAGTTTTACATGCATTGAGTATCATTTTTATCGTGGTTTATGTCTCATATAGTGTATTTGGTGTTCTTTTGTGCAATTAGGTTGTGAATGCCTTGAATTTATAAAAGAAAGCAAAGATAGGCTATAAAGACATATTTTGGGAGTTCTTGTTAATTCAAGGATCGAGACACAAGAGGATCTTATGAACATGGAGGTGTGTGCCAACTTCCAAGAGGATTCAGGCCAATTTGCTAGTTGTAAGGGCACAAAGGCAAGCACATCACCATGCTCCTACTTTTTGTGAAGAATACAAGACCTTTCAAATGATGAGACGATGAAGAAAAGTCTTATAGCCTACCACATGGACGTGTGCCTAACCATGTGGCCTTAAGAGAAGAGTGTTTGAACCACGTTTGTGAAGGGGACTGTATCTAAGTACCATAGCAAAGCACTGCAGCATTTTATTGTAGCAGTATTGTAGTAAAACACTGTTCAAGTGACCACGTGGAAATTCTTATAGCTCACGCTGGTGCTTGGAAATTTCATGCGGGCACGTGAAGGCATGTAACAGCCACGGTTTATGATTATAAATAGTCTGTTTGCCATATTCTTTGGAGACTTTTTGGCGAGCATTTAAAAGACAAAGTGGCTAGGGTTTCTAGAGGAGGTCTTTGGCGAGATTGGGGGTCATTCTTCACTAACTTTGATTAATCTTTTCTCCATTATAGCATCAAGAGGGCCTTCGGTAACCTAGCTTCAGAGAAGGATTTTTCAAGACGTTGAGCGACCCATTGACAATACCCTTGCGTGTGACCCACAAGTGCACGGGTTCGTTGAGTAATAAATCCCAGATGAGTGGGGTATTGTTACATGGAAATCGCTCAGTCTCAACACCTCACACTGTGTAAAGTTACATGGAGTTCTAGGGAATCTAAGTGATAAACCCTCTTTCTATGTATAGGCCTAACCCTTTTGTCCAGGTGAAAGGCCCCTAGTCACATCTAAGCCCCAGACACTAGAGTCTCTTCAACGCTTCACTCTGTTGCTCACACAACTAAGCCCCAGTGGAGGTCATCCTCTAGAACTTTACTCTATTGTGACTGCCAAGAACTCAAGGAAATGGAGGTAGGATAAATTACATCGGAGGGGAAAGAGGACGCTCCGCTACCTCTCGACTCATCCTCTCAACCCTCTCCAATCAAGCAATGTCTAACCCTCATAGTGTGTCACTCATCTCCAATGGTTACAAAGATGGACTCCCAACCCTAGTGTCAACCTAGGGAAGAAATCATTCCACAAGCACTCAAGATTGGAACTCAATTGAAACATTAATTAAGGAAAGCATAATAAAAGATTAATGAAACAATAATATCTTAAGGTTTACAAAATCCAAGTACCCACTAGCGAGTTTAGCTCTCTATGGAGCATAATACAGTCAACAATGAAATTGAAAGTAAAAACTAGTGTTCCATAAGAAAACGCCCTTGGTAGTTGTGTCGATGGTCCTGTGGAGTAGCCAAGTCTTCTCCAAAGGTCCCCTTGTCAGGCCTAGGGCACACCTCGTCGGATCTATGCCGATGAAAGCTCCCCCAATAACCTTCTTCCAGGTAAATCACGGTGTCAAATCCCTCAAACCACTCTAAATACTTGCCAAAAGCCTCTCCAAACCCTAGCCGATAGCTTCCAAAATGATGGAGAAAAGTGGAAGAGAAGAGGGGAAAAAGATTCCCAAAATCGGGGCTAAATCACGGCGTAAATAGGGCTGGAATTGGGTATCCACACGCCCCTGTGGATCTACCATACGGGCCTGTCAACTTTCCACACGGACGTGAGGAATTTCCTCACAACCATATGGATTGTCTGGAAATCCTGTTTTCGCCCGGCTGTGAACAGTAACTGTTACAGTACTTGCTACAGTGTTTTGCTACAGACCTGCTACAATACTCGGCCAAAACACTACCAATTCCACACTTTTTATCGAGGTAACATAAACGGGCACACGTTGATGCCGTAGATCACAACTCTTCTTAAATTAAAGGCTTCGTTGGTGAAGATCTTGTTATCAATGCACAAGTCAGGATGCACAAATGTGGCTGCCTTTGTGCCCCTCCAACTCATTGTAATGACTTGAATTTATGGATGTTGGCACACATTCACATATCCTGGAGTCCCACTTGTGTCTTCGCATTTGTTCGTTCAATTATTCCACCAAATAATGCGTTTACGATCTACTTTTGGCTTCTTTTTCAATACTTAGCTTCACAACCCTACATGCACAAAAAAACACAAATACACATGTATTGGCGCTTAAATCTGCTAAAAGTAATGCTCATCATAGGGAAAGAATACTTTGCATTCTTATCACACAAGCACTTATCACCCATCACGCCCATCATCATGAATTCAATGGGGTTTTTCTCTATGGATTACATTGTTATTCATTGTATTAATATTTGCTTTATAACTTGCTCCATGGAGGCCTAAACCTTAGTAGATATTTGGGCATGTGAACCCTAGGATCTTATCTTTTGTATTGATTTGTTTTATATTTTCTATTAAATCCGAGTTGATTTGAGTTTTAATCTTGTGTTTCCATGGCTTGCATGTTTTATTGATCCTTGTGGTTGATTATCTATGCATGATTTGTTACTTTGATGAAAGAGAGGTCTTGATAAGTGCCTGTGTATTAGTAATACGAAGTATTCTTTTCTTATAATGAGCATAACTTTTATTAGGTTTTAGCGCTAATACATGTGTATTTGTGATACTTTCGCGCATGTTGGTTTGTGAAGCTAAGTATTAAGAAAAGAAGCCCAAGTAGATCATGAATGCACTATTTGGTGGAATCTTGGAAGGAACAAATGCGAGCACACAAGTTAGGTTTGAAGATATGTGAATGTGTGCTAACCTCCATGTATTCAAGCAATTACAATGAGTTGGAGAGGCATGAAAACAGTCGCATTTAAGTATCCTGACTTGTGCATGGATAGTAAGATCTTCACTAATGAGGCTTTTTATTGAAGAAGTGTCCCGATCTACGGCATAGACGTATGCCCGTTTATGTTGCCTCGATGAAAAGTCTGGAATCAGGAGTGTTTTGGTGGGGTAGTGTAACAGGTTATTGTAGCAATACACTGTAGTAGCTACTATTCACAGTCGGCCGAAAATCAGGATTCTAGAGAATCTACATGGGCGTGTGGAAATTCCACAGGGGTGTGTGAAAAACCCACAGGCCCGTGTGGATGCCTGATTCCAGCCCTATTTAAGCCGCGATTTAGCCCGATTTTTGGGGCCATCTTTCATCCTTCTCTCTAACTTTTCTCTATCTTTTGGGAGGCTGTTGGCTAGGGTTTAGAGAGGCTTTTTTCAAGTCTTTTTAGTGGTCCTACAGATTCGACACCGCGCTTCTCTTGGAAGAAGGTTATTGGGGCAGCTTTCATTGGCATCGATCCGGTGAGGTGTGTCCTAGGCCGGACAAAGGGACCTTTAGAAAAAAAGAGGCTACTCCACAAGACCATCAACATGAATACCGATGGGATTTTCTTATGGATTACTTGTTTTTACTTTCGATTTCATTATTGATTGTATCTTGCTCCATGGAGAGCTAAACCCCCTATTGGGTACTTGGATTTTGTAAACCATAGGATGTTTTTGTTTCATTGAATTTTTATTATGCATTCCTTAATTGATATCTCTAATTGAGTTATAATCTTGAATGCTTGTTGATTGATTTCTCCCTTAGAGTGACACTAGGGTTGAGAGACCATCTTGGTAACCTTTGTGGATGAGTGACACACTATGAGGGTTAGATAAAACAAAGTTGGAGAGAGTCGAGAGGGTGAGTCGAGAGATAGCAGAGTGTCACTTTTCCCTTTCGATGTGATTTATCCTACCTCCAAGTTCCAAGATTTATTTGCGGTCATAATAGAGTGAAGGGCTAAGGGATGAACTCTGTTGGGGCTTAGTTGCGCGAGCAATAGAGTGAAGTACTGAAGTGACTTTAGCACCTGGGGGTTAACTGTGACTAGGGATCTTTCGCATAGACCAAAGGGTTAGATCTACACATAGGAATAGGGTTTATTACCTGGAATCCCTAGAGCATCTTGCAATTTTACATAGTGTGAGGTGTTGAGACTATTTGATTTCTCCTCCAGGGCATAGTGTAGAGTTAGTCATGATTGACCTTATGTTTGGGACCGTGTATTCAAGGATATCCATGACTCATTAAGCATCAATTAGGAGACATAATAGTTGGTCTTGCACTTGAAACATTAGTCCTAGGGTCAGCATTATCCGAGAATCCCACTTCTATTGATTGTCTTTCCTCTCACTTATTTATGCCTCTCATTCTTATTTCTTTTATCTCTGTTTACATTACATTTCATCAACATAATCATTGTTCATCTTCACTTGGTTAAGTAGCAATCTTAGTATTTTTATCCCCTACTCCCTGTTGATACGATATCCCACTCACCTGGTATTTATTATTTTGACAAACCCATGCACTTGCAGGTAACACATAAGGGGTGTTGTCAGGTCTCCATTAGAGTTAGAACTCCAAGGATAAAAAGGGTTGAGAGGATGAGTCATGAGATAGTGGAGTGTCCCTTTTTCTTTCTGATGAGTGTTTCCTATCTTCGTGTTCCCTAGACTCTATGCAACCACATTTGGTGTGAGGTGTGAGATTGAGAGATTTCTCCATTGGGACCTTGTACGGGGTTAGGGATCTTTAACCTAGAAGTAGGGTTAGATCTATCCTTAGGAATTGGTTTCACTCTTAGGTATCCGTAGAGTTTATTACGGTCCTTTGAGGTGTGAGGTGTTGAGATTGAGTGATTTCTCCACTAGGACCTTGTAGGGGACTAGTACCTGTGGCTTGAAGACAAAGGCCAGTTGTTCTTGGATTATCTCGACTCATTAAACTCGGTTAGAAGTATTTAGCAAGTCTTGAACTTCATGTTAGATCCTAGGGGGAGCATTGCCCGGATAGCTCATCTTTATTGATTGAGATCTTCCTCACTTTTTATCTGTCTTTTGCTTGCTTATTAATATTCTTGGAAATAGTTTACTTCATCACAACCATTGATTTCGATTAGATAACTAAGAATTAGATACTACTAATACTTCCGTTCCCTGTGGATTCGACTACCCACTCACCGGGGTATTTTATTACTTTGACACACATGTACTTGCATTACACACACGCAATTTGGATGTGTCACTAGATTTTTGTATTAGGGTTTGATTTAGCCCTTTAAAGGAGTTCTTGATCTTAAGACAAACATTGGTGGCTAGGGTCAAAGAGATTCCATCTTAAGTTTCTAGTGATTCAAACCTGGCTGGCAAGAGATTGGGACCAGTAGGTCTCTGAATTCCCCCGGTCCAACACTAGAGCATAATTGTCACAACTCAACTTATATCATAAGTAATTGCTAAGGAAATACTCATACAATCACCCACTTCTTCTAACTGCACTTAACAACCCTCAATTATATTTTATTAATTAATTTGAGAAAGTGAAATTAAGAAACATCGTAGATGTTTTGGCTATTGATTAAGAAAAAAAGAAGTAATAGCAGCCTCTCGCTATTACCTGAGGAATAGACCCTCGTGCTCACCCATGAAGTATAACATGAATACGTTTGCACTTGTTCTATATTGATAAGTGCTTGAGTAGGCATTTTTCCTATACATTTTACACACATTGAGCACCATTTTTACCATGGTTTATGTCTCATAACGTATATTTGGTGTTCCTTTGTGCAAATAGGTTGTGAATGCCTTGAAGGAATAAAAGGAAGCAAAGATAGGTTATGAAGGTACATTTTGGGAAATTTTTGTACAATATAAAGATCAAGACACAAGAGGAGTTCATATACATGCAGGTGTGTGCCAACTTCCAAGAGAATCCAAGCTAGACATTGAGTTGGAAGGGTACAAAGGTAGTCACACTTCCACGTTCCTATTTGTGCAAAGAATGCAAGAGATTCCTAATGATGATTCGATGATGAGAAGCCTCATAACCTACCACGTGGATGTGTGCCCGACCATATGGCCTCAAGAGCAGTATTGTAGCAAAAACATTGTTCATACTACTGTGTGAAATTTCCACGTGGTCACGTGGAAATTTTTGTTGCCCAAGTGGGCACTAAAGACTGACACAGTTGAGTGGAGTCACGTGATAGACGTGGGTTTTTAGTATAAATAGCCCTTTTTACCATATTCTTTAGATATCTGGGGGGGGTGGGGGCGTTCTTCACCAACTTTGATAGATGTTTTCTTCGTTATAGCATCAAGGGAGCCTTCTGCAACTTAGCATCGGAGAGGGATCCTTCAAGGCTTTGAGCCACCCATCAAGGCCAACATCACGAATTCAAGGGGGTTTTATTCCATTATTTTCATTGCTTTTCATTGCATTATTCTTTGCTTTGTAATTCACCCCATAAAGGACCAAACCCTAGTAGGTATTTGGGCATGCGAACCCTAGGATCATATCTTTGTATTGATTTACTTTATATTTCCTATTAAATTCAAGTTTAATTGAGTTTCATTCTTGTTTTCTCATAGCTTGCATGTCCTATTAATCCTTGTGATTGATTTGTATTACATGATTTGTTGCCTTTGTGAGAGAGAGGTCTCCATTAGGGTTAAAACTCCAAGATTGAAGAGGGTTGAGAGGGTGAGTCATGAGATAGTCGAGTGCCACCTTTCCGCTCCAATGAGTGCTTTCTATCTCCGTATTCCCCAGGCTTTATGCAACCATATTTGGTGTGAGGTGTGAGATTGAGAGATTTCTCCACCGGGACCTTGTAAGGGTTTAGGGATCTTTTACGTAGAGGTAGGGTTAGATCTATCTTTATGAATTGGTTATTTTCTTAGGAATCCCTAGAGTCCATTATGGTCATATGTGGTGTGAGGTGTGAGATTGAGTGATTTCTTTACAGGGACCTCATAGGGGACTAGTAACGGTGGCCTAGAGGTAGGGATCAATTATTCGTGGATTATCTAGACTGATTTAACTCGGTTTAGAAATATATAGTAAGTCTTGCACTTCATGTTAGATCCTAGGGGAAGTATTGCATGGGTACCTCATCTTTATTGATTGAGACTACCCTTATCTTTACTTTTCCTTGCTTGCTTTGAATATTCATATTCTTGTGATTAAGTTCATTTCACCACAATCTTGATTTTGACTAGATAACTAAGAAGTGGTTACTACTAATACTTCCGAACCCTGAGGATTCGACTACCCAACTCATTGGGTACTTTATTACTTCGACACCAGTGCACTTGTGGTTCACTTAAGCATATTGGTGTGTCATATATACACACATAGATCATAGTGCGATTAAATATTTTGGCACCATTGTGAACCTAGTCGGGAGATTCTATGAAAACTCATAGCGTAGTGTTTTAGCCAATTATTTTATTGCTGTATGATTTTATTTTATTCTTTGGTTGCTTTATTAATTCGTTTGCACTATCATCTTTTATTGGTAATTATTCATGACTAGTGCTAACCCTACTAATCTAATATAAGGAGATAGTAAGGTTGAGAGAACTTTGTTGAGAAAACTCAGAGACAATTTAACAGTCGAGAAAGAGATTGATAGCAGTGATAGGGAGTCTGTCATGATTACTGAACCAAGAGAACACTTTTTGAGTATGACATGGCACAGTTTACAAGAGAGGAGTTTATTTAGTGTCCTAGCCTGAATAGTAGTAGCAAACAACTTTAAAATCAAAGCAAGCACTATTGAGATGATTCAAGACTCTTGTTTGTTTGACGGTGTAGTAGATAAAGACCCAAATACTAATCCCTCAAGATTTTTACAAATCTGTTTGACATTCAAGATGAGGACAATTACAGATAATATGATCAAACTGAGGCTCTTCCCATTCAGTTTGAGTGGTTCGGCACATCGATGGCTCTCTTCTCTAACACCAGTACTGATCAAGATGTAGAATAACTTGGTAGAGAAATTTCTTGGGTGATACTTTTCACTGAGTAAAGAAACAAAGATTGACAACGCCCCTTGCGTATGTCCCGCAAGTGCACAGGTTTATTGAAGTAATAATATAATATCTCAGATGAGTGTTGTATCGTATCCACACTGAGTACGGAATAAAAACACTTAAATTGTTTCTTAACTAAGTAAAAGATGAATAGTGATATGTGTAATGAGATGTGAAATAACAAAAGTAAAAGAACAAGGGAGAGAGCACAAGTAAAGGAGAAGGTAAGGCAATCGATAAAAATGAGGTACCTAAAAATTGTTTCGCCTAGGACAATCGTTTCAAGTGCAAGAACCCTCTATTATACTTTCTAACTGATGCAATAATGTGTCGTGGAGATCCTTAATTACATGGTCCCAAATCTAAGGTCAACTATGCCTAACTCTATACATGTCTCGGAGGAGAAATTGAATAACCTCTCAACCTCGCAATAGTATAGAATTGCAATGAGTTCTAGGGATTCCTGATAAGTTCTTGTGTGGTAAGAATACGAAGTTTTCTTTCCTTATGATGAGCATTACTTTTATATGATTTTAATGCTAATATGTGTGTATTTATGTTACTTTCATACATATAGGGTTGTGAAGCCGAATCTTATAGAAAGAAGCCAATGTAGATTGTGAGTGCATCATTTGGAGTAAATCTTGAGAAGGTTCAAACACAATGACATAAGTCAGGTTCAAGATGCTAGAATGTGTGCCAACCTCCTTGTATTCAGGCTAGCATAATGATTTGGAAGGGAACAAAGGCAATCACATTCTAAGTATTCCGGCTTGTGCATGTGTAAAAAGATCTCCACCAACGTGGCCGTTCATTGAAGAAGCAAAGTAATCTACGACGTAAATGTGTGCACTTTTAGTTACCTCGATGAAAGCAAGGTTTCGGGAGTGTTTTGGACCGGTACTGTACCAACATTGGTGCAAAATACTGTAGCAAGTACTGTTTATGGCCGGCAGAAGAAGGAGATATCCAGAGTAGCCACACGGGCGTGTGGAAATTCCATACGCCCGTGAGTTAATTCCACATGGGCCGTGTGAAATATTCACATGGGCGAGTGGATTTCCAATTCCAGCCCTATTTAAGGTCGATTTCAGCCCCAATTTCAGGATTCTTTTCTCCATCTTTTCCTCAACTTGAGAGAGGGTTGCGGCTAGGGTTTTGAGAGGTATTGCATAGATATTGGGAGAGGTTCTATGGCTCCAACATCACACTCCGTTTGGAAGAAGGTTAGTGGGAGAACTTTTGTCGGCACCGATCCGGTGAGGTGTATCCTAGGCCGGCCAAAGGGACCCTTAAACGAGTAGAGGACTCTCCACAGGCCCATCGTCACAACCATCGAGGGGATTTTCTATGGATTCTTTGTTTTTACATTCAATTTCATTAATTGTAATTAGCTCTATGGAGAGTGATAAGTGCTTGAGTAGACATATTTTTATATATGTTTTACATGCATTGAGCATCATTTTTACTGTGGTTTATGTCTCATATTGTGTATTTGGTGTTCTTTTATGCATATAGGTTGTGAATGTCTTGAAGAGTAAAAAGGAAGCAAAGATAGGCTATAAAGACACAATGTTGGGAGTTCTTGTTCAATTCAAGGATCAAGACACGAGAGCAGTTCATAAACGTGGAGATGTGTGCCAACTTCCAAGAAGATTTAAGTCAATTCACTATTTGGAAGGGCACAAAGGCAGCCACATCTTCATATTCCTTCTCATTGTGAAGATTGCAAGACCTCTCAAAGATACGTCGATGAAGAAAAGTTTTATAGCCTACCACATGGACGTGTGCCCGGACATGTGGCCTTAAGAGAAGAGTGTTCGGATAGTGTTTTGTGAAAAGTACTGTAGCGATTTTACTGTAGCCCACGCGGCCGCGTGGAAAATCCACACGGGCGCGTGAGGACACGTGACAGACGCGATCTAAGGCCTATAAATAGCTGTTTTGCCCTATTCTTTCTCATCTTTTGTGCGGCTCTTGAGGGGTGAGACGGCTATGGTTTGGAGAGGAGGTCTTTGCGGCTTTGGAGGTGCTTCGTCACCAACTTTGATCGATTCCTCCTCCGTCATAGCATCAACGAAGCCACCGGTGAACCTAGCTTCGGAGTGGGTCTTTCAAGACGTCGAAGCTCTCCATCAAGGCCATCAGTTCATATATAAGGGGGTTTATTTCTATGGTTTTAATGTACTTTCATTCATTGATGGTGTGTTTTGTATGTTGCTCCATGGAGAGCTAAAACTCTAGAGGGTATTTGGTCTTGTGAACCCTAGGATTCTCATATTTTGTGGATTTGCTTAGTGTTTCTATTTAATCCGAGTTTGATTAAGTTTTAATCTTGTATTCTCATTGCTTGCTTGTTTAATTAATCCTTGTGGTTGATTGGATTTGCATGATTTGTTACTTTGATGTGAGAGAGGTCTCCATTAGAGTTAGAACTTCAAGGTTAAAGAGGGTTGAGAGGGTGAGTAATGAGATAGTGGAGTGTCCCCTCTCCCTTCCGATTGAGTGTATTCTATCTCCGTTCCTTAAGCTCTATGCAACCATATTTGGTGTGAGGCGTGAGATTGAGAGATTTCTCCACCGGGACCTTGTAGGGGGTTAGGATCCTTCGCCGGGAATTAGGGTTGGATCAATCTTTAGGAATCAGATACAACTCTTGGATTCCCTAGAGTGCTTTGCAGTCATATGTGGTGTGAGTTGTTGAGATTGAGCGATTTCTCCACCGGGACCTCGTAGGGGACTAGTATCAGTGATCGGGAGGCCGGATCCGATTATATTTGGATTTCCACGACTTAACTTACTCATCATAGAAACACTTTGCTTATTCGGTACCTAATACCTGAATCCTAGGGGAAGCATTGCCCGAATACCCCACTTTTACTGATTGAGATCTCCATCCATTTTACCCTTGCATATTTGTCTCTGGTATTCATTTCTTCACACATTAGATCACCACACCTTTCCATTTATCATTAGGTTAGAAAGCAGAGAAGAAGTTAGTACTAGTAGCCCTGTTCCCTGTGGATTCGACTACCCACTCACTGGTGTAATTGTTTCTTTGAACCTAATGGGTACTTGGATTGTGAACCCTAGGATGTAATTATTTCTTTGAACCTTTTTATTATGCTTCCATTAATTGATGTTTTTATTGAGTTCTAATCTTGAATGCATTGATTGTATGAATACTCCCTTAGAGTTACACTAGGGTTGAGAGTTCTTGTTGGCAACCCTTGTGAGTGAGTGACACACCACGAGAGTTAGACAAAGCTAGATTGGAGAGGGTTGAGAGGGTGAGTCGAGAGGCAGCGGAGTGTCACCTTTCCCCTCCGGTGTGATTTATTCTACCTCGAATTCCTCGAGTTCTTTGCGGTCATAGTAGAGTGAATGGGCTAAGGGATGACCTTCCACTGGGGCTTAGTTGCAAGTGCAATGGAGTGAAGTGTTGAAGTGATTTTAGCATCTAGATCTTAATTGTGACTAGGGACTTTCCGTCTGGACCAAAGGGTTAAGTCTAAATATAGGAAGAGGATTTATCACTTGGAATCCCTAGAACTCATTGCAATTCTATACGAGTGCAACGTTAAGAGATTATTCAATTTCTCCTCTGGGACATGTATAGGGTTAGGCATGGTTGACCTTAGATTTCGGACCATGTATTAAAGGATCTCCACGACTCATTAATACATTAGTTAGGAAGCATATTAGAGGGTTTTTGCACATGAAACGATTGTCCTATTTGGATCAATATCAGAGTACCCGATTTATATCGATTGTCTTATCTCTCCTTTACTTGCTCTTTCTCTCTTGTCTCTCTTACTTTTATTTGCATTACATCTTGTCACACAAATCACTATTCATACATCGCTAGTTAAGAAACAATTTAAGTATTTTTTACTCCCTACTCCCTGTGGATACGAGACCCACTCACCTGGGAGTTTATTACTTCGACAAACCCATGCACTTGCGTGACACACGCAAGAGGCGTTGTCAAGTTTTTGGCGCCGTTGCCGGGGAGATACTTTGCACTTTATTTTCTTAGCTATTCATTTATTCATTCTATTTCACATCTTCTTTTCTATCATCATTCTGATCTGTCTTCTTTTTCCTTGATTACAGAAAAGAAATGATTAACATGCCCGAGTTACTCGACACTATCACTGGAATGGTTTAAAATGTGAAACAGAAAGTTCAAGTGTTTGCAATATAGGACACATCATGCTACTTCTTGCAAGAGCCAGATACTATTCAACATTTTGTGGAAAAATAAGTTGAAGAGTACATTACCAAAATTCAACAGCGAGACTTCAACCTAAATAGTGTGCTAGTTCAGTTTGAGAGATCATCATTGGTATCGATGAGCGATCACTTAGAAGAAAGTTTGGACAAAGTCCTTGACCAGTTTGACTCATCTTATCACAAACAAAGGCAAGAACTTTTCTCTATGGATGTGTCGTTATTAGTAGGGAAGATTTGTGGATTAAATGCATCGAGAATCGTTGAAGACCATACAGAAAATACATTCACAAGTGGAAGAAAGAAATAATTATTTCGAGCAGGAAACGAACAAGTTTGAGGAAATTGACAGGTTAAAGGCCATCAATTGATGAACCACCAACCCTAGAGCTTAAGACCTTGCCAACACACTTGGAATATGCCTTCTTGATGGAAGAATCTAAACTTCCGGTGATTGTAGCTTCAAACTTGTCTGTGGAGCAAAAGGATATGCTTGTTAGCATGTTGAAAAAGCATAAATCGGCTATTGCGTGGAAGATTTCAGACATCAGGGGCATAAATCCGTCCTTTTGCACCCATAAAATCTTAATGGAAGATGACTACAAATCTGTAATCCAACCACAATGAAGACTAAATCCAAACATGAAGGAAGTCGTCAAAGCAGATGTAGTGAAGCTCCTAGATCCAGGGATTATTTACCCCATATCTGATAGTGCATGGGTGAGTCCAACTCAAGTGGTTACTAAAAAAGGAGGATGATAGTTATGATAAATGAAAAGAATGAGTTGATTCTAACCAGGATAGTTACAAGGTGGTGAGTTTGCATCGATTATAGAAGATCAAATGACGCCACTCGAAAAGATCATTTCCCTTTGCTATTTATCGATCAGATGTTGGAACGCTTAGCAGGCCATCAATTTTATTGTTTCCTTGATGGCATGTCGGGATACTTTCAAATCCCTATAGCTCCAGAAGATCAGGAGAAGACCACATTTACTTGTCCTTACGGTACTTTTACTTATAGAAGAATGCCCTTTGGGTTGTGTAATACACTAGCCACATTCCAACGCTCCATGATAGCCATTTTTGATGATCTACTAGAAGACAATATGGAGGTATTCATGAATGATTTTTTGGTATTTGGAGACTGGTTCGGTAAATATTCAAAGAATTTGGAGAGAGTTCTAATAAGATGTGAAGAAACGAACCTCGTCCTCAATTGGGAGAAGTGTCACTTCATGGTCCAAGAAGGCATTGTCCTTGGACATAAGATTTCCCAAGCAATATTGGAGGTGGATAAGGCAAAGATTGAGGTGATCAAAAAGCTTCCTCCACCTACAAATGTGAAAGGGGTCCACAGTTTCTTGGGGTATGCAGGGTTTTATAGAAGGTTTATCAAGGACTTCTCGAAGATCACGCAACCATTGACTAAACTCTTAGAAAAAGATGCTCTTTTCGACTTTGGGGATGATTACCTACGTGCATTCAATTTGTTGAAGGAAAGATTAGTGCAAGCACCAATTCTGACAATACTGGATTGGAATGGACCCTTTGAGCTCATGTGTGATTCAAGTGATTACACTGTGGGAGTAGTTTTGGGACAAAGGAAAGACAATCAGTTTCATATGATTTATTATGCTAGCAAGACTCTCACAAGTGCTCAGGAGAATTATACAACTACGAAAAAGGAATTATTAGTGGTGGTGTTCGCATTTGACAAGTTCAGACCATACCTCATTATACTGAGGGTAACAGTATTAACAGATAATTCAGCACTCTGTTACCTCATGAACAAAGCTGATGTGAAACCGAGGTTAATTCGGTGGGTTTTATTGTTACAAGAATTCGATATGGAAATAAAAGACAAGAGGGGAATTGAAAATGTAGTTGCGGATCATCTTTCAAGATTAAAAGGGTGTGAGGGGCAAGAACCGGCAAGCAAGGAGATAAATGATTTTTTAACTAAAGAACATTTGCATGCAATATAGGAGTCAGAGTCAGAGGGTACTCCATGGTTCGCGGATTTTGCAAACTATTTGTTGGGAAAGGTACTGAAGCAAGGCCTCAATTTTTAGCAGAAGAAAAAGTTTTTTCAGTGATTTAAAGAACTACTTTTGGCATGACCCTTACTTGTTCCATATTTGAGCTGACCATGTGGTACGACGATGTGTATCTAGGGAGGAGGGTTGGAGCATTATTACACATTATCATTCGGGTCCCGTTGAGGGGAACTATGGTTCGAGTAGGACCGTTGAGAAAGTTCTGGCTGCCGGGTTTTATTGGCAGACTTTATTCCAGGACACCCATCAGTTTGTTCTTCAATGTGACAGTTGTCAGATGGCTGGAAACTTATCACAAAGAGATGAGATGCCTTGAAGTCCGATACAATTTTGTGAGGTGTTTGATGTGTCGGGAATTGACATCATGGGACCATTTCCGAAGTCTAATGGTAATCAATACATCTTAGTGGCGGTTGATTATGTTTATAAATGGGTGGAAGCTCAAGCCCTTCCAACCAATGATGCTAGAACGGTAGTAAAATTTCTGAAGAGGTTGTTTGCTCGGTTTGGAACCCCACGAAGTACATACTCTTCAAGCTTCTCATCCATCTAAAATTCTTCTTGAGAGATTTGGGTAGCTCCTTTGATTTGGATGATAGTTAATGCAATATGGATTGTGATATTGGTGAACATTGACAACTTGATCAAGTTTTCTAGTGAGGGCTTTGACCTGAAAATATAAGTCTAAAACTAGATTAATCATCATTCAAATTCCATGCAAGAAAAAGTAAATAAGACAAAATAAATCAAAACAGAATGGTGGAAGAAGATAGAGTAAAATAAATGAAAACAAAATAAAAACCGATGAGAATGATGGAAGACAAGGAAAGTGTGGAATACAAAAATAAAATGAAAAATGGATAAATGGTTAGAGCAACAAAGTCCTAGCATTCCCAGTATCCTATTCCCCGGCAACAGTACCAAAAACTTGACGCGTCTGAATATGCGTGTAAACCGCAAGTGCATGGGTGTCGAAGTAATAATTACCAGGTGAGTTGGGTAGTCGAATCCACAGGGAATAGGGCCACTAGTATTAACTTCTCCTTTGCTCTTTAGCCTAATGATAATGGGATAATGTGGTGATCTAATATGTGAAGAAATGAATACCATAGATGAATAGGCAAGGGTAAAATAGAGTAAGATCCCAATCAGTAAAATTGGGGTATTCGGGCAATGATCCCCCTAGTATTCAGGTATTAGGTACCAGATATGCAAAGTGTTTCTATGATGAGTAAGTTAAGTCACGAAAATCCAAATATAATCGGATCTGTCTCCAGATCACTGACACTAGCCCCCTATGAGGTCCCGGTGGAGAAATCGCTCAATCTCAACACTTCACAACACATATGACCACAAAGCACTCTAGGGATTCTGAAAGGTATAACCAATTCCTAAAGATTGATCCAACCCTAATTCCTGGTGAAGGATCCTAACCGCCACCAGGTCCCAGCGGAGAAATAGAGCAATCTCACGCCTCCCACCAAATATGGTTGCATAGAATCTAGGGAATGGAGATAGAATACACCAATCAGAGGGAAAAGGGGATACTTCACTATCTCATGACTCACCCTCTCAACCCTCTTCAATCTTGAGGTTCTAACCCTAATGGAGATCTCTCTCCCACCAAGGCAACAAATCATGCAAACCAAATAACCATAAGATCAATAAGGCAAGAAAGCATTAAACAATCAAGAATGAAACTTAATCAAACTCGGATTCAATAGAAACACAAAGCAAATCAACACAAGATTAGAATCCTAGGGTTCACAAGCCCAAATACCCTCTAGGGTTTTAGTTCTCCATGGAGAAACATACAAAACACACCATCAATGAATGAAAGTGCATTAAAACCATAGAAATAAACCCCCTTTTATATGAATTGATGGTCTTGATGGAGAGCTTTGACGTCTTGAAGAACCCTCTCGAAGCTAGGTTCACCAATGGCTTCCTTCATGCTATGACAGAGAAGGAATCAATCAAAGTTGGTGACAAATCGCCTCCCAAGCAACAAAGACCTTCTCTCCAAACCCTAGCCGTCTCACCCCTCAAGAGCCACACAAAAGATATCAAAGAATAGGGCAAATGACCTATTTATAGCCCAAACTCACGCCTGTCACATGCCCCATGAGCCCATGTGGATTTTCCACGCGCCCGCGTGGGCTACAGGAATTTCCACGTGGGCGTGAACAGTAATTTTGTTATAGTACTACATTTTTTGCTACAATATTTTCACAAAACACGGTCCAAACATTTTTCTCTTGAGGCCACATATCCTGACACATGTCCATGTGGTAGGCTATAAGACTTTTCTTCATCAACACATCTTTGAAAGGTCTTGCAATCTTCACAAAGAGAAGGAACATGAAGATGTGGCTGCCTTTGTGCCCTTCCAACTAGTGAATTGACAAGAATCCTCTTAAAAGTTGGCACACATCTCCACGTTAATGAAATCCTCTCGTGTCTTGGTAATTCAATTGAATAAGAACTCTCAATATTGTGTCTTTATAGCCTATCTTTGCTTCCTTTTTACTCTTCAAGGCATTCAAAACCTATATGCATAAAAGAACACCAAATATACAATATGAGACATAAACCATGGTAAAAATGATGCTCAATGCATGTAAAACATATATAAAAATATGGCTACTCGAGCTCTTATCAAAGCAATATGGGGTGCAGCATCGTCTTGCCACCCCCTATCACCCACAAATGAGTGGACAAGTGGAAGTCACAAACACGGAACTCAAGAGAATTTTAACCAAGTCTGTGGAACAAGGAAAGTGGGATTGGTCAGAACGGTTACATGATAGACTCTGGGCTCATCGAACAACATACAAAATGCCAATAGGGACCACTCCCTATAATTTGGTTTATGGAAAATCCTGTCACCTGCCTGCGGAGTTAGAGCATAGAGAATATTGGGCAATCAAGGTCATGAATTTTGACCTGCACAAGCCGGGGGAACAAAGAATGCTACATCTTAATGAGGCAGATAAATGAAGGATGAATGCATATAAGAATGCCAGGATTTATAAGGAAAGAATTCAGAAATGGCATGATAAGCATATTAAAAATACGAAGAAGTTCAAAGTGGGTGATTAGGTGTTGCTATTCAATTCTCGTCTATGGTTATTTCCAGGGAAGCTCAATTCTAGATGGTTTGGCCCTTATACGGTGATCAAAGTTTCACCTCATGGGGCTATTGAGATTACCCATCCAGAGAAGGGTACATTTAAGTTAAACGGACACAGGCTGAAACCGTACTTTGGAGGAGAGGTTAGTAATGCCGATAAGGAATTATTCTTCCTTCATTAGACCCCGTGAGGTAAGGAAGTGGTACCTCAAGCTTAGTGACGTAAAACAAGGGCTTCTTGGGAGGCAACCCAAGTGTTACTATTTTGTTAATTAAGTAGTTTAGTTTTTGTGTGAATAACTTGTTAAGTGTTGGTGTCTTGATCTTTAGATGCTTCTGCTGCATATTATTGTGGATTTTGATGTCATCGTGTGTATTCATGTGGATTTGGCGAAGTTTAAGTCGCTTGAGATAGTTTTTGATGTTTTCTATTGGTATATTGTGCATAAAAGGACAGGCTCGGAATGTGTAATCATGTTTAGGAAGTTTCTGTTGAGCCTGCAGAGTTTCCTATGTCATCTATAGAAAAAACACTTAGCCGTGTGGAATTTCCGCACACCCATGGAGTTGTATTGCGAGCTCATCCAGAGAAGGAACAGGGGCGTGGACTCACCCTTGTGAGCAACCTTGCGATTTTCGCATGCCTGTGGGTAACTTCCTCACGGGCCTGTGTTTTCCTGCAGAGACTTGGCGATTTATCCCAAGAGCACACAAGAGCGTGGACTTGCCCCTGTCAGTGAACTTGTGAACAACGCACGGGCGTGGGTATTTTCCGCACGCCCATGCGGATCTCTGCAAAAGAGTTCTCTCCATCCCGAGAAGACACAGGGGCGTGCGGCTGCCCCTGTGAGTTTGGCCTGTGAATGTCCATGCTCGTGCGAAATTTTCGCACCTTCATGCGAAACATTTAGAGATTCTTCTTGGTTGGACAGAGAAGCCACAGGGGCGTGCAGCTGCCCCTGAGGGTCAGGCACACGGGTATGCGTAATTTTTGCACGCTCGTTCGATTGTGTTCAGAGAGTATGAGTGTTTCCCCAAGAGCACATAGGGGTGTGTGTCCGCCCCTGTGAGTCTCTCTTGTGAAGGCACACGGGCGTGTGTAGTTTTGACACGCCCGTGTGGATGTGTAGGCATCATAAAGCTGTGTCCCTTCTTTATAAATCTTATAAGCCTCTCTCCTTAGCACACCTTCCATCGCTTGAAAACACTCTCCAGCATTCTCCTCACCTCCCAGCATTGATTTTGAGTTGATACTTTGCGATTCCTGCCGATTTCAAAGGTTTTTAGTCTCGTCTCATCTCATCGGTAAACCCTTGTTTTATCTTGAGGACACCCTTATTTGATTTTATTTGATTCTCTTCGATTAAACTGGTAAATGTACCTCTATTTCATGCTAAAATGGTTGTGATATGTTGATAATGAGCTTTAGAAGTAAGGGAGAGGTGTATTCTTATGTTTTCATCATAGGGGACGTGCAATTTGCATGCCTCATGAATCTACACGGGCGTGTGGAATTTTCACACGACCGTGTGGAATCCTGTAGTATTAGACTATTTATGAATCTGATCGATCTCCTTTCTAATACATGCAGGTATGGCCCTTAGATCGAAGTGAACAACTGGTAAGCATCCTAGAGAGCCTACTCCTGAACCGAAAAGCATGGAATTTACCCTTCCCGAGCATCAAACTTGATTTGAGCGACTAGCAAAGCTTAAGTTCTGTCAGACACGTATCTTGGACATGAGCTCACTTAGAGAAGTACAACAAGCAGATGACATGGCCGATGAGTTCGAGAAATTACTATCGGTGGGAAGTTGGCGCAAGCTATTGATTATTTGTGACCCCGCTATCTGCCTGCTCACATTGGAGGTGCTCACCTCAATTGAGTTTGACCGCTCTTATGTTGATTTTGATAGGGTCGATACCATTTAATTCAGATCTTTTGGGCAGTATCATAGTATGAGCCTCACACAATTTTTCGTTCGACTTGGGTTATATGATGAGGAGTTCACCAAGATGGAGGAGTATGATGAGGTGCGACTGACTATTGTGGAAGTTTGACTCCCCAGAAAGCTTACAGAATACTATGTGGTTAGGGTCGTTATGAGCCAGGAGTGTCCAAGGCTACATGTATTTCTAGACCTAATTACAAATATCTTCACACCATCTTGAGTAGATCAGTGAATGGATGCGGCGATAGCACGGGAGTCCTCAGCAAGCAGGAACTTTTATATTTATACTCTATGGTTCGGGATGATCCGATTTATTTGGGACACATTTTAGCAGAGTATCTGAGGCATCAGGGACATTATATCAGGCTTGGTGTCATTTTCTCAGGTCCATACATCACTGGACTCATCCTTGGGATGGGCCTACGAGATACGATTAGAGCGGCTGAGAAAACGATAATACAAGCACCTCTTAGGTTAGAGACAATGAGGCTCATGGTTATGATCAAGAAATATCAGGATGGTGTTTATGTGCTGAATGTGCCCCCACCAGAGCCATTTGTGTCGGATGAAGACACAGCAGAGGGATCTCAGCCACCTTTAGAGCCACAACCGGAGCGAGAACAGACAGAGGCTACCTTTCCAGCGCATGAGCCCCCACTAGTGCGGGTTTTCTCTCCTACTCGAGGCCATGATCATTTTGAGAGGCTCGAGAGTGCCGTAGGGATTATGCAACAGGATGTGGCTGAGATTCGTGCCACACAGATAGTGAACCACACAGAGTTCATGGCACGGTTCAACGTCATACAGAAGTGTCTGGAGTGAGACACGAGATTACCATTTGAGATACGACCCCGCCCCTCTCAGGCACCTCCTGCATCATCCTCACCAGATCCACCAGTGCCGTTCGACTATCCAGTAGAGGAGCCCGAGCATAGCACCGACACTTGATTTCATTTTTCATTTCTTTACTTTTTACATTTCCTTTTGGACTTGTATACTCAGAAAGGACTTTCCTTCTGAGTTTATATTTTTATTTTGTTGTCTCGAGTTGTATTCATTTCTCTATCCTTTATATACTCGAGCTATTTTTATTTTATTGAGCTTCACTAAACCCCCTCGTGTATGCATGCAGATGGTCTTGTCATCATGGGAATTGAGAGCTTGTCATAGACACGGCCAAGGTGCTTCGGCACTAGGCCGTGTGTGCTTCATAACCCATTGGAACACCACTCCCAACGAATTAGCTCCATCAAATGCAACACTAGGAGTCAGGGGAGTATTGTTTTGATTGCTTCTCCCACATTTATTCTTGATTTATATACATCATGAGTGAGCTTGCATGTGTACATTGGGGACAATGTACAACTTAAGTGTGGGGGGGGGGGGGAGTTTCATAGTGCACACATCTCTTTTATATTAGTCTTGATTGTTATACATGCTCACATAGCCAATGCCGGGTCACCTTAGTTTCTATTATTGTATTCTTGGATTTAGGAGGATAATTTTTAACATTGAATGTCTTCATTCTCTAGTTTTTGCTTGAATTTGTAGGAATTTTTGCCCGATTGACACTTGTTGCACTACTCACTCTTTAAATTCTTTTGGAAACTCATGTTCAATGTTAAAGGGTCTTATTATTGTTATTTCTTTTGTTATTTGTGAAAAAAATGGAAAATTCAAAAGAAAGAACAAAATAGTTTTGTTGTTAAGGTTTGCTTGTTGGGTGGAAAGAGCTATCACCTATGATGTGTGAAGCTACTCTCATAAGTCGGATACTAGTTATGCCCTAAGGATAGAAAGATCTATCCCATGGGATGTGTGAAAGCTACCACCTTGGTAGAAAGAGCTACCACCTCGAAAGTGTGAAAGTCACCTTAGCGGTCTCTTTATAAAGGGCTACCTAAGAGAATGTGTGAAGCTACTACTCTTTTTGAATTTTTGTTACATTTTGTAGATAAAGAAGTCCCTTCCATGTAGAACTATGAGGAGAATACTTTGGGTTGACTTGAGTGAGTTCACACACTTACACGATTTTGGGTTTGTTGTCCATTTTGATTCAAGTTTTTTGCTAGAGCATTGATTTTTCATATTTACTGTTAAAATCTTCCTTACTTGTAGAATGCTCTCTTTGCATTCTTTAGTGAACCTAAGTCTAAGCACTTCCAATATTTCCTTCATCTATGCATACAATGTTTTAATTTTTGCTTGAGGACAAGCAAAAGCTTAAGTCTGGGGGAGTTTCATAAGTGCTTGTGTGATAAAAATATGAAGTGTTCTTTCCTTATGATGAGCATTACTTTTATCGGGTTTTAACGCTAATATGTGTGTATTTATGTTACTTTCATACATATAAGGTTGTGAAGCCGAATCTTATAGAAAGAAGCCAATGTAGATCGTGAGTGCACCATATGGAGAAAATCTTGAGAAGGTTCAAACACGAAGACATAAGTCGGATTCAAGATGCTAGAATGTGTGCCAACCTCTTTGTATTCAAGCTAGCACAATGATTTGGAGGGGCACAGAGGCAGTCAAATTTTAAGTATTCCAGCTTGTGCATGTGTAAGAAGATCTCCACCAACACAGCCATTCATTGAAGAAGCAAAACGATCTACGACTTAAACATGTGCACGTTTATGTTCCCTCGATGAAAGCATGGTTCCGCGAGTATTTCAGACCAGTACTGTAGCAGGGCATTGAAGCAACATTATAGCAAAATATTGTAGCAGGTATTGTTCATGGCCGGCCAAAGAAGGAGTTATCCAGAGAAGCCACATGGGCATGTGGAAATTCCACACGCCCGTGAGTTAATTCTACACGCCCATGTGTTAATTCCATACGGGCCATGTGAAATATTCACATGGGCGTGTGGATTCCCGATTCGAGCCCTATTTAAGGTCGATTTCAGCCAGGATTTCAGGATTCTTTTCTCCATCTTTTCTTCAACTTGAGAGAGGGCTGCAGCTAGGGTTTTGAGAGGTATTGGCTAGGGATTGGGAGAGGTTCTATGGCTCTGACATCACGCTCTGTTTGGAAGAAGGTTAGTGGGAGAGCTTTCATCGGCACCGATCTGGCGAAGTGTATCGTAGGCCGAACAAAGGGACCCTTAAACAAGTAGAGGACTCTCCACAAGCCCATCATCACAACCATCGAGGGGGTTTTCTATGGATTATTTGTTTTTACATTCAATTTCACTGATTGTAATTAGCTCTATGGAGAGCTAAACCCCTAGTGGGTACTTGTATTGTGAACCCTAGGATGTAATTGTTTCTTTGAACCTTTTTATTATTCTTCCATTAATTGATGTTTTTATTGAGTTCCAATCTTGAATGCATTGATTGTATGAATACTTGTTGGTAACCGTTGTGAGTGAGTGACACACCACGAGAGTTAGACAAAGCTAGATTGGAGAGGGTTAAGAGGGTGAGTCGAGAGGTAACGGAGTGTCCCCTTTCCCCTCCGGTGTGATTTATTCTACCTCCAATTCCTCGAGTTCTTTGCGGTCATAGTAGAGTGAATGGGCTAAGGATGACCTTCCATAGGGGCTTAGTTACAAGTGCAATGGAGTGAAGTGTTGAAGTGATTTTAGCATCTAGGGCTTAATTGTGACTAGGGACATTCCGTCTGGACCAAAGGGTAAAGTCTAAATATAGGAAGAGGATTTATCACTTGGAATCTCTAGAACTCATTGCAATTCTATACGAGTACGAGGTTGAGGGATTATTTAATTTCTCCTCCGGGACATGTATAGGGTTAGGCATGGTTGACCTTAGATTTGAGACCATGCATTAAAGGATCTCCACGACTCATTAATACATTAGTTAGGAAGCATATTAGAGGGCTTTTGCACTTGAAACGATTGTCTTAGGTGGATCAATATCAGAGTACCCCATTTATATCGATTGCCTTATCTCTCCTTTAGTTGCTCTCTCTCTTTCTTGTCTCTCTTACTTTTGTTTACATTACATCTTGTCACAATTTAAGTATTTTTTACTTCCTACTCCCTATGGATATGATACCCACTCACTTGGGAGTTTATTACTTCGACAAACCCGTGCACTTGCAAGACACACGCAAGGGGTGTTGTGAATTCCAAGTGATAAATCCTCTTTCTAAATGTAGACCTAACCCTTTGGTCCAGGTGGAAAGTCCGTGGCTACAATTAAGCCCTAAGCGCTAAAATCACTTCAATGCTTCACTCCGTTTCACCCACAACTAAGCCCCAGCGGAAGGTCCTCCTTTATCCCATTCATTCAACTATGACTACAAAGAACTTGAGGAAATTGAGGTAGGATAAATCACACTGGAGGGGAAAAAAGGATGCTCCGCTACCTCTCGACTCACCCTCTCAACCCTCTCCAATCTATCTTTGTCTGACTCTCGTAGTGTGTCACTCACTCACATGAGTTACCAACAAGAACTCTCAACCCTAGTGTCACTCTAAGGGAGTATTCATACAATCAAGCATTCAAGATTGGAACTCAAAATAAAACATCAATTAATAGAAAGCATAATAAAGAGATTCAATGAAACGAATGCATCATAGGGTTCACAAATACCCAAGTACCCACTAGGGGGTTTAGCTCTCCATGGAGCTGATTACAATCAATGAAATCAAATATAAAAGCAAAGAATCCAAAGAAAACCCCCCTCGATAGTCTTAGCGATGGTCTTGTGGAGAGTCCTCTACTCGTTTAAGGGTCCCTTTGTCCGGCCAAGGATACACCTCGTCGGATCAGTGCTGACAAAAGCTCTCCCACTAACCTTCTTCCAAACAGAGTGTGATGTCAGAGGCGTAGAAACTCTCCTAATCCCTAGCCAATATCTCTCAAAACACTAGCTGCCGTCCTCTCTCAAGTTTTGGAAAAGATGGAGAAAAGAATCCTGAAATTGGGGCTGAAATCGGCCTTAAATAGGGCTGGAATCAGGAATCCACATGGCCATGTGGATGCCCGTGTGTAGTTTTCACAAGGGCGTGTTGAATATCCACACGCCCTTGTGGATTCTCTGTTTTCATCCTTCTTCGGCCGACTGTAAACAGTACCTGCTGCAATGTTTTGCTATAGTGTTTGCTATAGTACCCTGTTGCAGTACCGGCCCAAAATACTCCCGAATCCATGCTTTCATCGAGGTAATATAAACCGCACACGTTTATGTCGTAGATCGCTTTGCTTCTTCAATAATGGACATGTTGGTGGAGATCTTGCTATACATACACAAACTAGAATGCTTGAATGTAACTGCCCTTGTGCCCTCCAAATCGTTGTGCTAACTTGAATACGAGGAGGTTGGCACACATTCCCGCATTTCAAACCCGACTTATGTCTTCGAGTTTGAACCTTCTCAAGATTTCTTGCAAATGGTGCATTTATAATCCACATTGGCTTTTTTCTCTAATAGTCAGGCTCACAACCCTATCTGCATGAAAGTAACATAAATACACATATATTATCATTAAAACCCGATAAAAGTAATGATGATGAAAGAACACTTAAGCTTTTTCTTGTCGCCAAGCAAAAATTTAAACATTATGTGCATGGATGATGGAAATATTGGAAGTGCTTGGCCATAGGTCCACCAAAGCATACAAAGAGAGCATTCTACAAGTAAGAGAAATTTCAACACTAAATATGAAAAATCAATGCTCTAGCTAAAAACTTGAATCAAAAAGGGCACAAACCCAAAATCGTGTAAGTGTGTGTGACAAGGCTCCCCGCAAGTGCACGGAGTTGTCGAAGTAATAAATCCCAGGTGAGTGGGGTATCGTATCCACAGGAAAACATAATAAAAATACTTAATCTGCTTCTTAACTATATGAAAGATAAATAGTGATATGTTTGATAAGATTCAATTCTCAAAAGTATAACAACCCGAAAGAGAGCAAAAGTAAAGTACAAGGTAAGGCAATCGATAAAGATGGGGTACCCGGGTATTGATCCACCTAGAAAAATTGTTTCAAGTGCAAGAACTCTCTATTATGCTTCCTAAGTCTGGGACATCCTTTGATGCATGGCCCCGAATCTAGGGTTAACCAAGCCTAATCCTTTACATGTCCCGGAGGATAAGTTGAACAACCTCTCAACCTTGCACTCGTAAGAAGGATTGCATTAACCTCTAGGGATTCCAAGTGATAAATCTCTTCCTAATTGTACACCTAACCCTTGGTCCAGAAGAAAGGTCCCTAACCACAATTAAGCCCTAGATGCTAAAATCACCTCAATGCTTCACTCTGTTGCACTCGTAACTAAGCCCTAGTGGAGGGTCATTCCTTAGCTCATTCGCTCTATTATGGCCGCAAAGAACTTGAGAAATGGAGGTAGAATCTATCACACCAGAGGGGAAAGGGGACGCTCCTGTACTTCTCGACTCACCCTCTCAACCCTCTCCAATCAAGTTTTGTCTAACTCTCGTGGTGTGTCACTCACTCACAAGGATTACCACATGAACTCTCAACCCTAGTGTCACTCTAAGGGAGTATTCAAACAATCAAACATTGAAGATTGGAACTCACAATAACATCAATTAATTGAAAGCATAATAAAAAGATTCAATGAAACTAATACATCCTAGGGTTCACAAATACCCAAGTACCCACTAGGGGTTTAGCTCTCCATGGTGCACAATACAAACGATAATGAAATCAAATGTAAAAGAAAGCCATCCATAGGAAAACCCCCTCGATAGTCGTGTCGATGTTCTTGTGGAGAGTCCTCTACTCATCCGGTATAAGATACGCCTCGTCTAATCAATCCGATGGAGGCTCCCTTACCAACCTTCTTCCAAAGAGATAACGATGTCAGAGTAGTAGAACCTCTCCAAATCCCTAGACAATACCTCTCAAAACCCTAGCAGCAACCCTCTCCCAAGTTGGGGAAAAGATCGAGAAAAGAATGTTGAAATCGGGGCTAAAATCGGCCTTAAATAGGGCTGGAATCGGGATTCCACACGCCCTTATGGATATTCCACACGGGCCTGTGGAATTAATGCATGGCCGTGTGGAATTTCCACATGCCCGTGTGGCTTCTTTGTTTTGCTCCTTCTTTGGCCAGCTGTGAACATTACCTGCTACAGTGATTTGCTAAAGTGATTTCTACAGTACCTTGCTACAGTACGGCCCAAAATACTACCGAATCCATGCTTTCGTCGAGGTAACGTAAGCAGGCACACGTTCACATCATAGATCGTCTTGGTTGTTCAATAAATGGTCACGTTGGTAGAGATCTTGCTAAATATGCACAAGCCAGAATACTAGGATGTAACTGCCTTCGTGCCCCTCTGAATCATTGCCTTAGCTCAATACATGGAGGTTGGCATACATTCTATCATTCTCAACCCGACTCATGTCTCCGCATTTGAGCCTTCTCAAGATCCCCTCCAAATAATGCGTAAAATCATCTACAATTGCTTTTTTCACAAATAATCGGCCTCACAACCCAACGTGCATAAAAGTACATAAATACACACGTATTAGAGCTAAAACCTGACAAAAGTAATGCTCATCATAAGGAAAGAATGCTTTGCATTCTTATCGTACAAACACTTATCAGTGTGAACTCACTCAAAACAACCCAAGGTATACTCCTCAAAGTTCTAAGTATAAGGAACTTATTTATCTACAAACAGTAACGAAATTTCAAAGATGGTACTAGCTTCACACATCCTCTAAGATAGCCCTTTCCAAAGATGCCACTAAGGTGGCTTTCAAAGTTTCGAGGTGGTAGCTTTTTCTACCGAGGTGGTAGCTTTCACTCATTCGCACACACGGCCAAGTGCCAAAGCACCATCTTCCGTGGCAATGACAAAGTCTCAAATCCCATAATGATAAGACCATCTGCACACATACACAAGGGGGTTCAGTGAAGCTCAATAAAACAAAAACAACTCGAGTATATAAATGATAGGGCAATGCATACAACTCGAGACAACAAAATGAAAATTAACTCAGAAGGAAAGTCCTTTCTGAGTATACAAGTGTAGAATAGGAAGTGTAAAAAGTAATAGAGATGAAAAACAGAATCAAGTATCGCTGTCGCGCTCTGGCTCTGCTCCTGCTGCTGGGTACTCAAAAGGTTCAGGTGGGTATAGTGGTAGGGATGTAGGAGGGGCCGGAGGTCTGCTAATCAATAGCCACTGTACAATGTCGAAACGGGCCAATATCTCAGGATACTGGGTGGTCTGTATAGCCCAGAGCTCCGCGATCTTGGCCCGAATCTCACCCACAACACTCTCGAGTCACCCAATACGATCATGAGCTCAAGGAGGAGTAAAAATGGGTTGTGATCACCAGCATGTCTCCTGTGATGCAACGGGTGCTCCGGTCCCCGTCTGTGCCAACTGAGGCATGGGAATCTGTCAGGGACCCTCCACTGCATCTCTTCCGTTGCCAGCCATCTCTAGGATGGATGCAGCTATAATATATGTCCCGGGCCAACATCTGTGTAACAACCTCATCATCCGGATCGTGTCAAATCTGAAAGGAGTAGGTACGACCGTCTTCTCAGCACCACGTATAGCGTCCATCAAGCCCAACCCCAAGATGAGTCTGGTAACGTAAGGACCAACAAATAATAATCTCACTCTCACAAACTGGCCCTGGTGCCTCAAAACGTCTTCCACTATGTGCCCCAAATGAATCGGCACATTGCGAACCATGGAGTATAGATAAAGTAAGTCCTGCCTGCTCAACACATCTGTGTTGTCGCCTCGACCTGAAATAGACCTGCTGAGGACCGAGTGTAAGTACCTGTAGCTCGACCGAGATAGGTTGGTGGCCTTAGCCACTACCGGTTCATACTGTCCATGTCCACACAAAACCCTGTATGCCTGATGCGGAGTCACTGTACCTAGGAAATACGTCAGCAGGCTTCTATACTCCTCTATACATGTGTGCGTGCCATTATATAGGCCCATACGAACCGAGAATTCTGTGACACTCATACAGAATAGATGTCCGAATATTCAGAACTGTATAACATCCATGGTGTCAACTCTCCCATATGAATGATGAAACTCGAAAAACGCCAACACCTCTAGTGTCACCGAGGGAAAGCTGGTTCACGGATCATCAATAACCTCCTCTAGCTCCCCACTGCTAGCATCTCATCAATCTCATTGGCTAGCTCGTCACCCCTCTGAATATCTCTCAGCACCTGCAAATCTACAAAGCGAGTCTGACCAAAACTGAGTAGTGATAATCTCTCAAATCGACCCTGATGCCCGGGATTCGAGAATTCCATGTGTATTACCTCGGACGGGGTATCTCGGAGACTCTTAACTTCATGTGTCCTCGCTCGAGGTGTCATATCTGCAAAATTGGATGAAAAAACTATCAATATAGCTCAGACAAACATCCTATAGAATTCACTCGGGCCTGTGGAAATTATCCACGCCCGTGCGGATCTGCGGAGCGTGAAAACCACATGGTTACACAACAATTCTCCAAAAATACAACTCAAAACTAGTATTAAACACTATCCAGACATGCATAAACCATTATAAAGTGAAAATACATGCAACTCAAAACTTTTAATCCGCTAAAAGCAAGAATTGCCGAAGAGAAGAGGATAAAAAGGTATACCGATGAAATAGATGTGAATACTTCAAAAATCGGCGAGGGGCCAGGAATTTGATCGGAGGAAAGAGTTAACAAAAAAAATTTTAAAGAAAAAATCGCGTCTCTTGGAATTTTGTGCATCCACACGGGCGTGCGGAAATTGCCCACGCCTATGCGCCAAAAACTTGACAACGCCCTTTGAGTATGTCCCGTAAGTGCACGGATTTGTCAAAGTAATAAAATCCCATATGAGTGGAGTATCGTATCCACAGGGAGTAGGGAATAAAAACACTTAAATTATTTCTTAACTAAGTGAAAGATGAACAGTGATATGTGTGACGAGATGTGAAATAACAAAAGTAAAAGAACAAGAAAAAGAGCACAAGTAAAGGAGAAGATAAGGCAATCTATATAAATGGGGTACCCGGATATTGTTCCACTTAGGACAATCGTTTCAAGTGCAAGAACCCTCTATTATACTTTCTAGCTAATGCAATAATGAGTCATGGAGATCCTTAAGTACAAGGTCCCAAATCTAAGGTCAGCCATGCCTAACTCTATACATGTCCCGGAGGAGAAATTGAATAACCCCTCAACCTCGCACTCGTATAGAATTGCAATGAGTTCTAGAGATTCCAAGTGATAAATTGATAAGTGCTTGTGCGATATGAATGCGAAGCGTTCATTCCTTATGTTGAGCATTACTTTCCTCAGTTTTCTACATTAATATGTGTGTTTTATGTTACTTTTACGCAGGTAGGGTTGTGAGGCCGAGTATGAAGGAAATGGGCCAATGTGGATCATAATGCACCTATTTTGGAGGAGATCTTGTTAAGGTTCAAACGTGAAGACATAGGTCAGGTGTGAGATGATAGAGTGTGTGCCAACCTCCTCGCATTCGAGTGAGCACATCTATTTAGAGGGGCACAAAGGCAGTCACGCTCGAGCATTCTGACTTATGCATATAAGAACAAGAGCCCCGCCAACATGTACATCATTGAAGAAGCAAGTGATTCACGATGTGAATGTGTGCCCGTTTGCGTTACCCCGATGAAAGTATGGAATTGGGAAGTTAATCAGGTCGAAGACTGTAGCAGAGAATTGTAGTAACAATGTAGCAATTACTGTAGCAATATTGTTCACAGCCGGCCGAGAAATCAGAGAAACAGAGAATCCACACGGGCGTGGACGATACACGCGCCCGTGTGGAATTTCCACATGGGCATGGATAATTTTCACACGGCCGTGGAGTTGCCCGATTCCAGCCCTATTTAAAGCCGATTCAGCCCCGATTTTGGTATTCTTTTCTCCATCTTTTCCCCAACTTGTGAGAGGGCTTCGGCTAGGGTTTCGAGGGGTATTGGCCAAGGTTTTGGAGAGGTTCTACGGCTCCAACATCGTGATTCCATTAGTAAGAAGGTTGGTAGGGGAGCTTCCATCGAGGCGTATCCTATACTGGACGAAGGAATCCTTGGACGACGAGTAGAGGACTTTCCACAAGACCATCAAAACGACCATCGAGGGGGTTTCTTTATGGATTCATTGCTTTTACATTCAATTTCTTTGATTGTACTAAGCTCCATGGAGAGCTAAACCCCTAGTGGGTACTTGGATGATTGTGAACCCTAGGATGTATTCGTTTTATTGAACTTCTTTGTTATGCTTTCAATAAATTGATGTTTATTGTGAGTTCCAACCTTGAATGCTTGATTGTATGAACATTTCCACTAGAGTGACACTAGGGTTGAGAGTTCTTGTTGGTAACCTTGTGAGTGAGTGACACACCACAAGCGTTAGACAAAGCTAGGTTGGAGAGGGTTGAGAAGGTGAGTCGAGAGGTACAGGAGCGTCCCCTTTCCCCTCCGACGTGATATATTCTACCTCCGTTCCTCGAGTTCTTTGTGGCCATAATGGAGTGAATGGTCTAAGGGATGAACCTCCGCTGGGGCCTAGTTACGCGTGCAATGGAGTGAAGCGTTGAGAGGATCTTAGTATCTAGGGCTTAATTGTGGCTAGGGACCTTCCATCTGCACCAAAGGGGTAGGTCTCTATTTGGGAAGAGATTTATCACTTGGAATCCCTAGAGCTCATTGCAACTCTATGCGAGTGCGAGGTGTTGAGATTGTTCGATTTCTCCTCCGGGACATGTATAGAGTTAGGCATAGTTGACCTTAGATTTGGGACTATGTATGTAACAATTTCCATGACTCACCATTGCATTGATTAGGAAGCATAATAGAGAGTTCTTGGACTTGAAGCGATCATCCTAGGTGAAGCATTATCCGAGTACCCCATTCTTTATCGATTGCCTTACCCTCTTCTTAGTTTTGCTCTTTTCACTTATTGTTTTTATTGTTGAGAATTGAATCAATTTCACACTTATCACTATTGATATTCCACATAGCTAAGAATCAAATTAAGTATTTTCACTCCCTACTCCCTGTGGATTCGACCCCGCTCACCCGGGATTATTACTTCAACAAGCCCGTGCACTTGCGGGATATAAGTAAGGGGACCTTGTCAAGTTTTTGGAGCCGTTGCCGGGGAGCTAGGAGTTTAGAGATACTTTGCACTTTGTCTTCTTATTCAATCATTTTTCTGATTTTCTTTTTCTTTTTCTTTGGTACAGCTCCAGGTTATGTCCCGAGGGAATCCATCAATATTGATTGAAGGAGACCCTGAGCTTGAACGTACACTTCGAAGGAAAGGGAAAGAACCTGTACAAGAACAGCCTAATCCACCTGATTTGGAAGTAGAAGGATCTGACAACATGGCAAAACAGAATGAGCAACAATGGACACTATCCGATTATGCCAGACCTTCAGTGTTGGGGACACAATCGAGTATTGTGCGTCCACCAATTACAGCTCAGAATTTCGAGCTAAAGCCGGCATTCATCCATATGCTGCAGCAGTCTGCACAATTCAACGGTTTGGCCGATGAGGATCCAAATAGTCATATAGAGAGCTTCCTCGAGGTGTGTGACATGCTGAAGATAAATGGTGTGACGGAGGATGCCATCAAATTGAGAGCCTTCCCATTTTCCTTAAAGGGGAAAGCAAAGCAGTGGCTACACTCATTACCTAGGGCATCGATCACTACATGGGAGAAGATGGTAGAAGCTTTTCTAGCCCATTATTTCCCTCTCAGAAAATCAGCAAAGCTTAGGAATGAGATCTCATCCTTTATGCAGTTAGAATTGGAGTCTCTATTTGAGACATGGGAAAGGTTCAAGGAACTCCTGCGCAAGTGTCCGCAACACGGATTCCCGGAGTGGATGATTGTTCAAACCTTCTACAATGGTTTGAACCCGAGTACAAGGCAACTCTTGGATGCGGCGGCAGGAGGTACCTTAGGTAGCAAGAACCCCGACGAGGCTCGTCAATTGATTGAGGAAATGGGGTTAAATAGCTACCAGTGGAATGCTAGAGAGAAGAAAAAGGTGGCCAGTCTCCATGAAATTGATGCGGTAACTTCATTGTCGGCCCAAGTGAAAAGTTTGAGTAAGAAGCTAGATCTTATAGCTTCTAATAGAGTGGCGGCCGTGACCAATTGCACCGGTTGTGGTGGAGGACATGCTCCTTCCGATTGCCCAATTGTCATTGGTGATGTTTCTTCAGTTGAGAATGTCGACTTTGTAGGTAATGGAATGAGACCTGAAGGGAATCCATACAGCAACACCTACAATTCAGGTTGGAAGAATCATCCCAACTTTTCATGGAGTAATCAAGGACCACAAAAGACCATGGGGCCATCGGGGTTCCAACAACAACAACAAGCTCTTGAAGTGGAAAACAGAATTTCAGGCTTGGAAACCCGAATGACGGATTTGGAGAAGCACTTGGCTAGATTTGTTCAATCGGCAAATACAAGGTTTGAATCAGTCGAGGCTACACTTCGCAATCACACCGCCTCCTTGCACAACCTTGAAAATCAAGTGGGGCAAATTGCGAAATCTCTTTCCGAAAGGCCATATGGAAGTTTACCAAGCAACATGGAAACCAACCCGAGAGAACATGTGAAGGCGATCACTTTGAGAAGCGGTCGTGAGGTTGAAGGGAGGCTTCCGAGTGAAAAGCCGAAAGAACACGCACCCGAGGTCGTAGAGGTTGAGAAGGGAGTAAACAAAGAGAAAGAGGTGGTGCCCCCATCTTTCAAGCCAAGAATCCCTTATCCCTCTAGATTTAAGAATGACCAAGGGGATGAACAGTATAAGAAGTTCCTGAGTTTGTTCAAGCAACTCCACATCAATATTCCTTTTGTTGAGGCTTTGGCTCAAATGCCTAAGTATGTGAAGTTCCTTAAAGATCTATTGACCAACAAGAGGAAATTGGAGGAGAGTGCTTCAGTGGTGCTTGATGCTTCATGTTCGGCGGTGTTACAAAAGAACATGCCGAACAAGAAGAAGGACCCGGGAAGTTTTATTATCCCGTGTAACATCGGCAACTTAGGTGAGGAAATGGCATTGGCGGATTCAGGAGCGAGTATCAATGTAATGCCATACACTTTTTTTCCAAAAGCTAGGTTTGGGTGAGCCTAAGCCTACTCGGATGACTTTACAATTGGCGGACCGAACGGTACGACATCCGAGAGGCATCATTGAAGACGTGCTTGTCAAGGTGGACAAGTATATTTTTCCGGTTGACTTTGTAGTGCTAGATGTCGATGAGGATGCAGAGGTACCCTTGATACTTGGGAGACCGTTCTTACGGACTTCCAAAGCATTGATTGACATGGACGGCGGAGAGCTCACATTGAGAGTCGGAGACGATAAGCTCACTTACCGCCTTGCTGAAACCATGCGGCATTCTCTCGATTTTGATGACACTTTATATTTTCTAGACACTACTGATGAGATTGTTGATGAATATATACAGGAAATGTTCAACCCGGATCCGTATGAAGGTTTGTTCGACCAAGAGGAGAACAATGAAGAAGTACTGATGCTTGGTTCGACTGGAGAGGAAACATCTACCCTGGGAATCTTGAAAAAGATGCTCTGAAAAATGAAGAGGGCTCGAAGACGCCACCGAAAATGCCCCAAGACTATTGGAGACGTACATGAGCCAAGGGAGTTGGACGAACAATTGCTTGGTAGTCCGAAGCCCGCTAGTACACCCTCTACCCTCAAGAGACTTTACTCATCATGCTTTCAAGTTATGGGTAAGAGGGCAACCT
Source organism: Dioscorea cayenensis subsp. rotundata (assembly GCF_009730915.1). Lineage (NCBI taxonomy): Eukaryota > Viridiplantae > Streptophyta > Magnoliopsida > Dioscoreales > Dioscoreaceae > Dioscorea > Dioscorea cayenensis. The sequence goes on along the minus strand of NC_052481.1, from coordinate 12,170,090 downwards.
TCATTCATGAACCCCCGTGAGGTAAGAAAAGATACGTCAAGCTTAGTGACGTTAAACAAGCGCTTCTTTGGAGGCAACCCAAGTGTTTACTATTTTCGTACCTTTTAGTTTAGTTGCTTGCATGAATAAATTGTTAAGTGTTGGTGTTTCAATTTTTGAGTGCTTGTGCTGCGATTTTATTCTGGATCTTTAAAAGAATTCATTGTTGGTTTTGTTGTGAGATGGTGAAGTTTGGTCGTTTGAGTTTTATATTGTGTTTTCCTCTGGTAAATTTTGCATAATAGAGCAGGCTCTGAGTGTGTGGATATGTTCTCATTAATTCTGCAGAGCTTGCAGGTTTTTCTAAGTCATCCAGAGAAAACACACGGCCGTGTGGAATTTCCACACGCCCGTGTATGTTCACTGTGAGCTCATCCAGAGAAGGCACAGGGGCGTGCGGCTGCCCCTGTGGACGACCACCCAAATGGCGCACGCCCGTGGGTAATTTCTGCTCGGGCGTGTGAATTTTTGCAGAGTTGGGCAGTTTTTCCCTAGAGCACACAGGGGCGTGGACTCGCCCCTGTGGGCAACCTTGTGGACCACGCACGGGCGTGGGCAATTTTCACACGGCCGTGCGAAACTCTGCAGGTTGCTCCCTCCATCCTGAGAAAACACAGGGGTGTGCGGCTGCCCCCTGTGAGTTCAGCATGTGAATGTCCACGCCCGTGCGGTATTTACGCACGGGCGTGTTTATATTTTTCTCTCGGATATCCAGAAGGGCCACAAGGGCATGGGTCCGCTCCTGTGAACTGGTTATTTGAGAGCACACGGCCGTGGACGACTCCCGCATGCCCGTGTGGTTCTCTACGATTCAAAAGACCATCCGCTCTCCCAATGCAAGAGTGACACCCCTCTCCTCAAATAACCCTAAACCACCCAAAGAGCGTGTTTCTGAAGTTCTGGCCCCCTGCTATTGTCATCTTCGAGTCGACTGATAGAGCATTGTAGGGATTGGAAGAGTGTTTACATGCAGTACATTGGTAAACCTTGATTTTCTCTCTTCTTCGATTTCGTTGGATTCTAATTGATTGTCTGTGGTTGAAATGGTTCATGTGTATCGTTTCCTTGCTAAACTGATTATAATTTGTTTCTAAAACAATTTAGAAGCGAAATAGGAAGGTGGCTTGGAGATTGACTGCAAGGGGCGTTCGGTTTCCACGCCTCGTGGACACGCACGGGCGTGTGGAATTTCCACACGACCGTGTGTTCTCATTTTTCTGCATTTTGAATGGACCTGATGGATTTTTCTTTTCTAATATATGCAGGCATGGCTACCAAATCAAAGAAAACAGTTGCTAAGAGGCCTCGAAAGCCTGCCCCTGAACCGGAAGTTATGGAATTCACATTACCGGCACACCAAGCTCGATTTGAGCGATTAGAGAAGCTTAAGGTTGGTCAAACACGAATCCCAGATATTGAGTTACTTAGGTAGGTACAACTAGCAGATGATATGGCTGACGAGGTCGAGAAATTATTACTGGTTGGTAATTTGCACAAATTACTGAACATTCGTGACCCTGCTATCTGCACACTTACTTTGGAGGTTCTTGCTTCATTTGAGTTTGACCGCTCTTATGCTCATTTTGATAGTGTCGACGCAATTCAGTTTCGTGCTTTTGGGCAGCATCATAGTATGAGTGTCACATAGTTCTCCACTAGACTTGGTCTATATGATGATGAATATACTAAAACTGAGGAGTACGAGAACCTTCCAATTGACATGACAGGTTTATCTTCCATTAAGGCGTATTCACTTTTATGTGGAAAGGGGCGTTATGAACCAGGAGTGTCTAAGGCTTCATGATTATCTCGACCCAGTTATAGATATCTGCACGCCATCATAAGCAGGTCAGTAAATGGGCGTGGTGATAGTACGGGAGTCATCAACAAGCAAGAGCTTCTGTACTTGTACTCCATGGTTCGGAATGAACCGGTCTATCTGGGACACATTTCAGCAGAGTATTTGAAGCATCAAGGACAATATCCTCGATTGGGTGTCATCTTTTCGGGTCCATATATTACCAAACTCATTGTGGGGATGGGCTTGCGAGGCCAAATCAGCGGAACCGAGAAAGCGATCATACCAGCGCCACTTGGGTTAGAGACCATGAGGCTCATGGGGTTAATCCGAAAATATTCCAATGGTGTCTATGTGCTGAACATACCATTCAAGGATGAAGCCGGGGCATCTCAGTCCACTCCCGAGCCACAACCAACACCGATGGAAACCGAGACACCTTCCGCGGCAGAGGAACTATCCCCCGTGCATAGAATGCCACCAGCACGAGCCCATGATCGTTTTGAAAGGCTCGAGAGCGCCATAGGAGTGGTACGGACAGAGGTGGCTAAAGTCCGAGCCGAGGTTGCCAAGATTAGGGCTACGCAAGCCACTCAGTACACAGAGTTCATGGCACGTTTTGACATATTACAGCAGATCCTAGAGCGAGACGTTAATTCATCATTTGTCCTGCATTCGAGGACCCTTCAGGCCCCGTCAGCTCCCTCAGCACCAGAGGACCCACCATGTGCTTCCACTTTCGCAGCAGCAGCACAGGAGCCTGAGCGCAGCACCGACACTTGACTTCTTCCTCTTTACTTCATGCATTTTACTTTATCTTATTTTCTTATTTTTAGACTTGTTCACTCACAAAAGGACTTTCCTTCTGATTTTATGTTATTTTGCATTATCGAGTTGTATTCATTGCTTCATCTTTTATACACTCGAGTTATTTTTGTTTTTCTTGAGCTTCACTGAACTCCCTCGTGTATGCGTGCAGATGGTCTTGTCATCATGGGAATTGAGAATTTGTCATGGGCACGGCCAAGTTGCTTCGGCACTTGGCCGTACGAGCTTCACAACCCGTTGGAACACTACTCCCAATGAATTAGCTCCATCAAACACAACACTAGGAGTCATGGGAGTATTGTTTTGATTGCTTCTCCCACATATATTTTTCATTGATATACATTATGAGTGAGCTTGCATGTGTACATTGAGGACAATGTACAACTTAAGTGTGGGGGGGAGTTTCATAGTGCACACATCATTTCTATTGTTCTTGATTGATATATGCTCACATAGCCAATGGCGGTTCACCCTAGTTGCCATGATTGTATTCTTAAGTTTAGTAAAATTGTTAACATTGAATGTTTTCATGCTCTAGTTCTTGCTTGAATTTTTAGGAATTTTTGCCCGATTTACACTTAGTCTACTACTCACTCTTTGAACTCGATTGGAAACTCATGTTCGATGTTAAAGGGACTAGTTAGGTTTATTTTCTTGTGCTAAAAAAAATGAAAATGAAAATGAAAATGAAAAGAAGGAACAAAATAGTTTTATTATTTATTTGAATTGTTGGGCGAAAAGAGCTACCACCTATGAAGTATGAAGCTACTCTCACAAGTCGGATACTAGTTATGCCCTAATGAGAGAAAGAGCTATCTCATAGGATGAGTGAAAGCTACCACCCAGGTAGAAAGAGCTACCACCTCGAAAGTATGAAAGCCACCTTAGCGGCCGCTTTGGAAAGGTCTACCTTAGAGGATGTGTGAAGCTACTACCATCTTTTAAATTTTTTATCACTTGTGTAGATAAATAAGTCCCTTGCACTTAGAACTTTGAGGAGTATAACTTGGGGTGTGTTGAGTGAGTTCACACACTTACACGAAATTCGAGTTTGTTATCCTTTTTGGTTCAAGTTTTTAGCTAGAGCATTGATTTTTCGTATTTAGTGTTGAAATTTCCCTTACTTGTAGAATGCTATCTTTTGTATACTTTGGTGAACCTAAGGCCAAGCATTTTCAATATTTTCTTCACAGATGCGCACAATGTTTTAATGTTAAATCCTCTTCCTAAATGCAGACCTAACCCTTTGGTCCAGGTGGAAGGTCCCTAGCCATAATTAAGCTCTAAGCGCTAAAATCACTTCAACGCTTCACTCCGTTGCACCAGCAACTAAGCCCCAGCGGAAGGTCATCCTTTAGCCCATTCACTCTACTATGACCGCAAAGAACTTGAGGAGATGAAGGTAGGATAAATCACACCGGAGGGGAAAGGGGACGCTCCGCTACCTCTCGACTCAGCCTCTCAACATTCTCTAATCTATCTTTGTCTGACTCTCGTGGTGTGTCACTCAGTCACATGAGTTACCAACAAGAACTCTCAAGCCTAGTATCACTCTAAATGAGTATTCATACAATCAAGCATTCAAGATTGGAACTCAAAATAAAACATCAATTAATTGAAAGCATAATAAAGAGGTTCAATGAAACGAATGCATCCTAGGGTTCACAAATATCCAAGTACCCACTATGGGGTTTAGCTCTCCATAGAGCTAATTACAATCAACAAAATCAAATGTAAAAGCAAAGAATCCATAGAAACCCCCTCGATAGTCATGGCGATGGTCTTGTGGAGAGTCCTCTACTCATCCAAGGGTCCCTTTGTCCGGCCTAGGATACACCTCCCCGGATCGGTGCCGACGAAAGCTCTCTCACTGACCTTCTTCCAAATGGAGCATGATGTCAGAGCCATAGAACCTCTCCCAATCCCTAGTCAATACCTCTCAAAACCCAAGCCGCCTCCCTCTTTCAAGTTGGGGAAACGATGGAGAAAAGAATCCTCAAATCGGCCTTAAATAGGACTACAATCAGGAATCCACACGGCCATGTGGGTGTCCATGTGGATTTTTAACACGGGCATGTGGAATTTCCACACGCCCGCGTGGATTCTCAGTTTCCATCCTTCTTCGGCCGGCTATGAACAGTACCTGCTGTAATAAACGGGCACATGTTCACATCGTAGATCGCTTTGCTACAGTGTTTGCTATAGTGCCTGCTGTAGTACCGGCCCAAAACACTCCTGAATCCATGCTTTCGTTGATGTAACATAAACGGGCACATGTTCACATCGTAGATCGCTTTGCTTCTTTAATAACGGAGATATTGGTGGAGATCTTGTTATACATACACAAGCCAGAATTCTTGAATGTGACTTCCCTTGTGCCCCTCCAAATCATTGTGCTAACTTGAATACAAGGAGGTTGACACACATTCTCACATTTTGAGCCCGACTTATATCTTCGGGTTTGAACCTTCTTAAGATTTCCTCCAAATGGTGCATTTATGATCCACATTGGCTTCTTTCTCTAATACTCGGCCTCACAACCCTATCTGCATGAAAATAACATAAATACAGACATATTAGCGTTAAAACCCGATAAAAGTAATGCTAATCATAAGGAAAGGAACACTTTATATTCTTATCGCACAAGAACTTATCAAAGATCAGATAAGAGATCTCAGCATTCAAGCAATAAGAGTTTGAATATTGCTTGTAGCACATGAAAGATTCAAGTATCTTCTCAGGTGGTGAATTCTGTATAATGGGCTGAACTACCAGACAAGGCAGATCATCGACACCACAGTTGGTGAGTCATTGAATAACTAGTACCCTTATGAGGAAGAACAGTTGTTTGAGGATATGGCTAATAATGAATCGCGTTGGAGTTCAAGGGATATGCAACCAAGATTGGCCAGATTACATGAAGTAGGCGTATATACCATTTTGGCATCAAAAGTGGATATGCTCACAAGGAAGTTGGATCTACTAGTAAGCAATGGTCAGGGTATCTGACAAGGTCCCCTTGCGTATATCCCGCAAGTGCACAGGTTTGTCGAAGTAATAATCTCAGATGAGTGGGTATCCAATCCACAGGGAGTAGGGAATAAAAACACTTAATCCGCTTCTTAGCTATGTGAAAAATCAGTAGTGATAAGTGTGACAATGATTCAATTCTCAAAAGTAAAAACAACAAGTAAGAGAGCACGAGTAAAGAAGGAGGTAAGGCAATCGATAAAGATCGGGTACTCGGCAAATGCTCCGCCTAGGACAATTGTTTCAAGTGCAAGAACCCTCTATTATGCTTCCTAATCAATGCAATGGTGATAAGTGCTTGTGTAATATGAATGCGAAGCATTCTTTCCTTATGTTGAGCATTACTTTTCTCAGGTTTTTACATTAATATGTGTGTTTTTATGTTACTTTTATGCAGGTATGGTTGTGAGGCTGAGTATGAAGGAAATAGGCCAATATTAATCATAATGCACCTATTTTGGAGGAGATCTTGCTAAGGTTCAAACGCGAAGACATAGGACAGGTGTGAGATGCTAGAGTGTGTGCCAACCTCCTCGCATTCGAGTGAGCACATCCCTTTGGAGGGGCAAAAAGGCAGTCGCACTCGAGCATTCCATCTTATGCATATAAGAACAGGAGCTCCACCAACATATATATCATTGAAAAAGCAAGTGATTCACGATGGGAACGTCTGCCCGTTTGCGTTACCCGGATGAAAGTATGGAATTGGGAAGTTATTCAGGTCGAAGACTGTAGCAGAGCACTGTAGCAAGTACTGTAACAGCACTGTTCACATCTGACCGAGAAATCAGAGAAACAGAGAATCCACACTGGCATGTGGAAATTATCCACGCCCGTGTGGAAATTCCGCACGGGCGCATGTAGCGTCCACGCCCGTGGAGTTGCCCAATTCCAGCCCTATTTAAAGCCGATTCAGCCCCGATTTTGGTATTCTTTTCTCTATCTTTTCCCCAACTTGATAGAGGGCTTCGGCTAGGGTTTTGAGGGGTATTGGCCAAGGTTTTGGAGAGGTTCTATGGCTCCGACATTGTCATTCCTGAGGAAGAAGGTTGGTAGGGGAGCTTCCGTCGAGGCGTATCCTATACCAGACGAGGGAATCCTTGGACGACGAGTAGAGGACTCTCCGCAAGACCATCGACACGACCATGTAGGGGCTTTCTTTATGGATTCATTGCTTTTACATTCAATTTCATTGATTGTACTTAGCTCCATGGAGAGCTAAACCCCTAGTGGGTACTTGGGTGATTGTTAACCCTAGGATGTATTAGTTTCTTTGAACTTCTTTATTATGTTTTCAATAAATTGATGTTTATTATGAGTTCCAACCTTGAATGCTTGATTGTATGAACATTTCCCCTAGAGTGATACTAGGGTTGAGAGTTCTTATTGGTAACCTTGTGAATGCGTGACACACTACGAGCGTTAGACAAAGCCAGGTTAGAGAAAGTTGAGAGGGTGAGTCGAGAGATACAGGAGCGCCCCCTTTCCCCTCCGACGTGATAGATTCTAACTCCGTTCCTTGAGTTCTTTGCGGCCATGATAAGTGTTTGTGCGATATAAATGCTGTAGTAGAGCACTGTAGGTAGAATCTATCATGCCGGAGGGGAAAGGGGATGCTCCTGTATCTCTCGACTCACCCTCTCAATCCTCTCCAACCTAGCTTTGTCTAATGCTCATGGTGTGTCACTCACTCACAAGGTTACCAACAAGAACTCTCAACCCTAGTGTCACTCTAGGGGAAATGTTTATACAATCAAGCATTCAAGGTTGGAACTCACAATCAACATTAATTTATTGAAAGCATAATAAAGAGATTCAAAGAAACGAATACATCCTAGGGTTCACAAATACCCAAGTACCCACTGGGGGTTTAGCTCTCCATGGAGCTAAGTACAATCAAAGAAATAGAATGTAAAAGCAATGAATCCATAGAGAAACCTCCTCGATAGTCGTGTCAATGGTCTTGTGGAAAGTCCTCTACTCGTCGTCCAAGGATTCCCTTGTCCGGTATAAGATACTCCGCGACGGAAGCGCCCCTACCAACCTTCTTCCAAAGGAATGACGATGTCATAGCCATAGAACCTCTCCAAAACCTTAGCCAATACCTCTCAAAACCCTAGCCGAAACCCTCTCTCAAGTTGGGGAAAAGATGGAGAAAAGAATACTGAAATCGGAGCTGAAATCGGCTTTAAATAGGGCTGGAATCGGGCATCCACACGGTCCTGTGGATTTTTCACACGCCCATGTGGAATTTCCACACGGGCGTGGGTAATTTTCACAAGCCCGTGTGGATTCTCTGGAATTGTGATTTTCGGCTGGCTGTGAACAGTGCTGCTTCAGTACTCTTGCTACAGTACCTGCCCTAAAATATTGCCCGAGTCCATACTTTCATCGAGGTGACGCAAATGGGCACACATTCACGTCGTGGATCGCTTTGCTTCTTTGATGACGGACAAGTTGGTGGAGATCTTGTTCTATGTACATAAGTCAGAATGCTTGAGTGTGACTGCCCTTGTGCCCCTTCAAATAGTTGTGCTAAAATACGAGGAGGTTGGCACACACTCTAACATCTCACACCCGACCTATGTCTTCGCGTTTGAACCTTAGCAAGTTTTTCTCCAAAATCGGTGCATTATGATCCACATTTGTTTCTTTCCTTCATACTCGGCCTCACAACCTTACCTGCACGAAAGTAACATAAAAACACACATATTAGTGTAAAAACCCGAGAAAAGTAATGCTCAACATAAGGAAAGAATGCTTCGTATTCATATCACACAAGCACTTATCAATATCAACATGAATTCTAGAGCCATTTTGTTTCATGAAACATATGTAGGTGGACCGCTCACAACATAATTATGAGTTCATCTACAACTCCTATGGAACAGGTTGATTATATTAAAGGAGGTCAGAGGAATTAAAATAACCCATAGAGCAATACCTATAACCAAGGAAGAAGGAGTCAACCTAACTTTTCTTAAAGTTAGGGTTAACAGCAAAGGACTTCCCAGTAGCAATATTACCAGTATTAGTCACAACAGCTATAGTTTGAAAGAAAATTCTCTACAAAAGATGTGTTGGCCAAGTACATGACAAAGAACGATGCTAAGATAAACGAGTTTGGTGCTACACTAAGAAATATTCAAGCATCGATCATGAACTTGGAAAATCTGGTTGGGCAGTTGATAAGAGCCAATATCCAGAGGCCCCAAGGTAGTCTCCCAAGCAACACTAAAGCTAACCTGAGGAAGCACCTGAAGGCAATATTGATAAACACCTAAATGTGTATATTTTATACGTATTCTTATTGTATTAGTTATCTATAGATCAATGATTTGTTGCCGTGTGCGTGGTTTAATTGGTCTTATTCATGTTACAGGTGTTATAAAAACATAAATGAGGTCGACAACACAAAAGAGAAAGAAAATGACACTAAAAATAGCACTTTAGAGCATTAAGCACTGTAGCAACAATGTAGCAGCTACTATAGCACAAGGAACTTGAGAATTGGCAAGGTCTCGGGTTTTGTTGACGGGTTTGTTGACAGCCTTGAAGATGGCCATGAACCGAATGAAAAATGCACAATTTACCTTATTTGTTTACTGTAGCAGCCATTGCAGATGCTTACTACAGCAATTTACTATAGCACTCACAAATTTTTAGTAAATTCCTAAGACTCTGATAGCCTTCTTCACGCCCGTGAAGAAGGCTGTGAAGCATACCCGAGAGTGTTTTAAAAGGGGATTTTAGGGAATTTGGAGGGGGCTTCTTCCACACTTTCTTCTCCTACCTCCACCATTCCTCTCCATCTTCCAAATATGGGGTAAAGATGACTCAAGAAGACATTTTAGATAAGGAAATCAAAGAAAGAGGTAAGATCCAACATCATTTCCCATTGTTCAAGATTGTAGAGAGTAAGGGAGCCACCCTTTTGGTGGCATCGTTGGAAGCTTCCCGCACCTTATTTCTCCACATTCATCACTTGAGGAAGTTCTTTGTCGGTTATTTAGTTCTTTTCATGGATTTGATCATGTATTTTCTAAGTATGAACAACTAAACCCCAAGATTACTGGATGTTGGTGAACCTTGGGGTGAACTTGTGTAGTTGGATGCTTTGATTTATTTTATTGCATTTTGTTGTGTTTGTGATTCATGCTTGGTGTACTTTGATGTATTGATATGCATAATAACTTTGTATGTTCATTTCTAGGTTGTACTTGATTGCGTGACCATCGTCATTTTACTAGACACACCTTGCTTGGAAGGGATTGATAAGTGCTTTTGTGATAAGAATGCGAAGTGTTCTTTCCTTATGATGAACATTACTTTTATCAGGTTTTAGCACTAATATGTGTGCATTTATGTTACTTTCATGCATATGGGTTGTGAAGCCGAATGTTAGAGAATGAAGCTAATGTAGATAGTGAATGCACCATTTGGAGGAAATCTTGAGAAGGATCAAACACGAAGGCACAAGTCTTGTTCAAGATGCGAGAATGTGTGCCAACCTCCTCGTATTCAAGTTAGCACAATGATTTGGATGGGCACAAAGGTAGTCACATTCGAGTATCCCGGCTTGTGTATTAATAGCAAAATCTTCACCGATGAAGCCGTTGTTGAAGAAGCAAAATGACCTGTGATGTAAATGTGTGTCCGTGTATGTTACATCGATGAAAACATGGATTGAGGAGTGTTTCGGGCCGGTACTATAGTAGGGCACTCTAGCAAACACTGTAGCAATCTACTAGAGCAGGTACTGTTCACAACCGGCGAAAAAAGAGAATTCCAAAGAATCTACACAGGCGTTTTGATATTATCCACACCCATGTGGAAATTCCACACGGGCCTTGTTGAGAATCCACAGGGGCCTGTGGATTCCCGATTCCAGCCCTATTTAAGGCCAATTTCAGCATTCTTTTCTCCATCTTTTCCCCAACTTGAGAAAGGGTGGCAGCTAGGCTTTGGAGAGGTATTAGCTAGGGATTGATATAGGATCTATGGCTCCGACATCGTGCTACATTTGGAAGAAGGCTAGTGGGAGAGCTTTCGTCGACACCGATCCGGTGAGTTGTATCCTAGGCCGGACGAAGAGATCCTTGGATGAGTAGAGGCTTCACCACAAGACCATCGTTAGGACTACCGAGGGGGTTTTCTATGGATTACTTGTTTTTACATTCGATTTCATTGATTCTAACTAGCTTCATGGATAGCTAAACCCCCTAGTGGGTACTTGGATTTATGAACCCTAGGATGTATTTGTTTCATTAAACCTTATTATATTGCTTTCATTAATTGACATGTTAATTGAGTTCCAAACTTGTATGCTTGATTGTTTGAATACTCCCTTAGAGTGACACTAGGGTTGAGAGTTCTTCTTGGCAACCCTTGTGAGTGAGCGACACACAACGAGAGTTAGACAAAGCTAGATTGGAGAGGGTTGAGAGGGTGAGTCGAGAGGTAACAGAGCGTCCCCTTTCCCTATGGTGTGGTTTATACTACCTCCATTTCCTCAACCTCCTTGCGGTCATAGTAGAGTGAATGGGCTAAGGGATGACCTTTTATTTGGGTCTAGTTGCAGAGGCAACGAAGTGAAGTGTTGAAGTGATTTTAGCACCTAAGGTATAATTATGACTAGTGACCTTTCACCTAGACCAAAAGGTTAGGTCTACATCTTGGAAGAGGATTTATCACTTGGAATCCTTAGAACTCATTGTGATTCTATACGAGTGCGAGGTTAAGAAATTGTTCAAGTTCTCCTCTGGACATGTATAAAGTTAGGCATGGTTGATCTTAGATTTGGGATCATATATTGAAGGATCTCCACGACTCATTAATGCATTAGTTAGGAAGCATATTAGAGGGTTTTTGCACTTCAAACAATTGTCCTAGGCGGAACAATATTTTGGTACCCTATTTATATCGATTGCGTTACCTCCCACTTTACTTGTGCTTTCTCTTTTTTCTCTTTTACTTTGTTTACATTATATCTTGTTACACAACTATTATTCACTTTTTGCTTAGTTAAGAAACAATTCAAGTATTTTATTCCCTACTCCCTATGGATATAACACCCACTCATTTCGGATTTATTACTTCGATAAACCCGTGCACTTGCGGGACAAACGCATGGGGCGTTGTCAGGGATCCATATACAAATACGCCATGACCATTAGGTATTTTGCACCCCCTCCAACATTAGGATTTAACCTAATTGGCATTTTGGTCCTAATTAAAGATTTCCCTATTTGTAATGCAATTGTAGGATGATTTGATCGGAATAAATTCAATATTAATACTCATACTAGATTACGAGTCAATTTCCGTGACCATTAGGTTGACCTATCTCAAGAATCTCTTGGTCCCACCACCAATTGCATGAGAATTCTAGCATCCTTCCCACTTTAGTAGCCATCGAGGGATCCACATTCGTGACCATCTTCATCCCTTGATTTTTATCCATGATTTGCATGTACTATAGACACACATTTAGAGTTCTTTCCCTTACTTTGTAGTTAGAGCAATCACTCGAATCTGCAGGCTAGACAACACACGAAGAGGAAGTAAAAGTAGTTTCTCGCGCCCTGGTAATACAAACCTCTCATTCTTGTGAGAGAGGTATTACTTGATGACCCCGTATACTTGCATCTTTAGCATGTGATTTATCGGATTTTCACCAAAATCTTTTCTCTCTTCTTCGCTGATTTTGTAAGAAAACTTTAAATATTTTTAAATCATCTTTTTACTATGTATGAATGTCATGAAATATCTTAGAAGTATATGGTGAATGTTTTCTACTTATTTGCAATAAAAAAAATAGTGTATGAAAAATTTATCATCTCAGCTAGGCTTCACAATGCCCATTCAGTGATGAGCAATGGCTGTTTTGAAGACTATTGTGTTAAAATTTAATAACTAGAGGTAGATGAGTTATAATGGCCATTGTATGCCCGTTGGGAACTTTCTATGCTCATGTTGCCTTGGCAACAACTGCCAATGAGCCTTACCCATTGTTAACAAGCCGTTGCTCTATTGGAAAATACAACAGCCGTTGTACACCTGTTTGGCCCACAAAAGAGCACAATATACATACTAATCCACATAATGGGCTGTTATGTACCCATTTTTAATTTCTAAGGGTTACCATGGCCTTCATGACAGCCATGTTGAGACTGTTGTGGTCCCACAATGGTCGTGTTATACCAGTTATGCACACATTATCCATTCCTGCTTTATACTTTTCATATTCTAGATTTATATATTATTTTCTTTTTGAATTGCAGGATATGGGTCAGAAGAGGACTACCAGTCATCTATAAGTGGAGGCCCAGAAGAAAAAGAAGAAGACTGGTGAGTATTCCTGGATGATGATTCCCTAGTTTGGTGATCCAAAGAATAGAGTGCATTATCGGATACTGACTGACAACTTTCAGATATCTCTATATTATCCTATTGAGGATGCTGACTGGAAGAGCAGACAACACAAGGGTCATCAATGTCACACCCTGACCCACAGGCCCATGGGACGTGATAATCGCCGCGATGATCCTGAGGAGGGACACTCCACCACTCAACCCACGAGGCGGTGCAAAGCTAACCAACAACTTGGAAACAACAATATTTATAGTGATACATGGCAAAAGTAGCAACAATGGCAACCATAATAATAAACAAAATTAAACGGGTTCACAAATGCATATGGAAGCAACACTAACAACAGCAGGTGACAACGTCCTTTTGCATATGTACCACAAGTACTTAGGTTTATCGAAGTAATAATACTCCGGTGAGTCGGTAGAAGAATCCACAGGGAATAGTGATCAGAAACACAAAGATTGCTATTTAAGTAGAACGGGGATGAATTAATAGTGATGTGAATAAGAATCAACGCAAATAGAAATAAGAAAAGAAGAAGGAGGCACAAATAAAAGATAGAAGAGGCAATCGACGATAAATGGGCCACCAGTACATTACTCACCCTAGGACTATTATTTCAAGTGCAAGACCAATCATTATACTTCTTAACTAATGTATAATGAGTTGTGGAGATCCCTAAACACACGGTCCCAAAACTTAAGGTCAACCGTGACTAACCCTACACTATACCCCGGTGGAGAAATCTCTCAGTCTCGACACCTCACACTGTGTTAGGTTGCTATAGGCTCTAGGGATTCCAAGTGATAAACCCTATTCCCTAAAATAGGTCTATCCCCATGGTCCACGCAAAAGACCCCTAGTCTCGATTATGCAACAGATACTAAGGATTACTTCAACGCTTCACTCTGTCACTTGCGCAACTAAGCCTCAGCGGAGTTCATCTCTTAGCACTTCACTCTATTGTGACTGCAAGGAACTCTTGGAACGTGGAGGTAGGATAAATAAAACTGGAGTTGAAAGGGGACGCCCCGCTACATCTCGGCTCACCCTCTTGACCCTCTACAATCTAGTATTGTCTAACCCTCGTGGTGTGTCACTCATCCACAAGGATTACCAACATGGATTCTCAACCCTAGTGTCACTCTAAAGGAAACTCAACCCAACAAGCATTCAAGATTGGAACTCAATTAAAACATCAATTAAAAAAAGCATAATAAAAGCTCAAAGAAACAACATCATCCTAGGGTTTACAAGTCTAAGCACCTACTAGGGGTTTAGCTCTCCATGGAGCATAATACAATCAATAATGAAATCAAAAGTAAAAAGATACAATCCATGAATAAAACCCCCTTGGTGTTCATGTCGATGGTCTTGTGGAGTGGTCTTGTCTTCTGCAAAGGTCCCCTCGTCAAGCCTAGGGAACACCTCGCCGGATCGGTGCTGACAAAATCTCTCCCAATAACTCTCTTCCGAAGGAAACACAATGTCAAAGGCCGTAAACCCCTCCAAAAACCTAGATAAAGCCTCTCCAAACCCTAGCCACGGGTGCCTCCACAGGTGGAGAAAAGATAGGCAAAAGATGGAAAGAAGGATTTTGAAATTGGGCTGAGATCGTGACTGAAATAGGGCTTGAATCGAGCATCCACACAGGCAATTGGAATTTTCACACGGCCATGTGAATCTCCATGAAATCAATTTTCTGCGGCTTGTAAACAGTAACTGCTCTAGTAAATTGCTACATTAATCTGCTATAGTACTATGCCAAAATACTCCCTAATCCACACTCTTCATCGAGGCAATATAAACAAGCACACGTCTATGATATAGATCACGTTGCATGTTTGACTAAAAGCACATTTGATGACAATCTTGCTAGCTTTGTACAAGTCAGAACACATGAGCGTGACTGTCTTTGTGCCCTTCCAATTTGCACATTTCCTTGAACATAATGGAGGTTGGCACACACTCACATGTCTTTTAGCACAACTTGTATCTTCACGTTTGTGCACTCCAAGATTTCATCAAACAAGTGCACTCGCAATCTACTTTGGCTTCTTTCTTCTATATTTGTCTCCATAACCCTACATGCACAAAAGAACACAAATACACATGCATTAGCGATAAAATCTGACAAAATAAATGCTCATCGTAAGAAAAGCATAGTTCGTATTACTAATACACAAGCACTTATCAAACTCCCCAACACTTAAACTTTTGCTTGTCCTCAAGCAAAATAAAACATTAAAGCATAGAAGAAGGAAATAATGAAAGTGCTTGGACTTAGGTTCATCAAGGTACGCAAGGGAAGCATTCTACAAGTAGGGAAAATTTCAACACTGAATACGAAAAATCAATGCTCAAACTAAAAACTCGAATAAAAAAGGATAACAAACCTAATGTCGTGTAAGTGTGTGTAAACTCGCTCAATTTAACCCAACGTATACTCCTCAAAGTTATAAGTATATGGGACTTATTTATGTACAAAAAAAAAGAAAAGAGATGGTTGTAGCTTCATACATCCTCTAAGGTAGCCCTTTCCAAAGTGGCCGCTAAGGTGGATTTCACACTTTCGAGGTGGTAGCTCTTTCTACTAGGGTAGTCGCTGACACATCCGAATATGCGTGTAAACCGCAAGTGCATGGGTGTCGAAGTAATAATTACCCCGGTGAGTGGGTAGTTGAATCCACAGGGAATGGAAGTATTAGTATTAACCAATTCTTAGTTATCTAGTCAAAATCAATGGATATGATGAAATGAACTAATTGCAAGAGAATTAATAAGCAAGCAAACGAGCAAGAAAACAAGTAAAGGTGATCTCAATCAATAAAGATGAGATACCCGGGCAATGCTCCCCCTAGGATCTAACATGAAGCTCACGATTCACTAAATGCTTCTAAACCGAGTCTAACGAGTCGAGGTAATCCAAGAACAACCGGCCCTTGCTTCCAAGCCACCGGTACTAGTCCCCTACAATTTCCTGGCAGAGAAATCGCTCAATCTCAACACCTCACACCCCATATGACCGCAATACGCTCTAGGGACACCTAAGAGTGAAACCGATTCCTAAGGATAGATCCAACCCTAATTCCCGGCGAAGGATCTCTAACCCCCTACAAGGTCCCGGTGGAGAAATCTCTCAATCTCATGCCTCACACCAAATATGGTTTCATAGAGTTTAGGGAATACGGAGATAGGAAACACTCAATCGGAAGGGAGAGGGGACACTCCACTATCTCATGACTCACCCTCTCAACCCTCTTTAACCTTGACGTTCTAACTCTAATGGAGACCTCTCTCACATCAAATTAACAAATCATTCAAATCCAATCAACCACAAGGATTAATTAAACAAGCAAGCAATGGGAATACAAGGTTAAAACTCAAATCAACTAGAATTAATATAAACATAAAGCAAATCATTACAAAAACATAAATCCTAGGGTTCACATACCCAAATACCTACTAAGGTTTAGCCCTCCATGGAGCAATTTACAAAACAATGATTATTACAATGAAAAGCAATGAAAACAATGAAGTAAAACCCCCTTAAATTCGTGATGATGGCCTTGATGGGTCATCCAACGTCTTGAAGAATCCTTCTCCGAAGCTAGGTCACCGAAGGCTCCCTCTTTGCTATGACAGAGAGAAGATTGATCAAAGTTGGTGATGGACGCCCCCCATTATCGCCAAAGACCTCCTCCAAAACCCTAGCCGCCTTGCCTTCAAAGTGTTCTCGAAAACCTTCGCCAAAAGTCTCCCAAAAATAGGGCAAATGGCCTATTTAAAGCCCAAAAACCGCGCCTGTCACGTGCCCTCACGCGCCCGTGTGGATTTTCCACGCGGCCGCGTGGGCTGCAGGAATTTCCACGCGGGCGCGTGAACAGTAATTTTGCTACAACGTCTTGAAGAATCCTTCTCCGAAGCTAGGTCGCCGAAAGTTCCCTCTTTGCTATAACGGAGAGAAGATCGATCAAAGTTAGTGATGGACGCCCCCCCAATATAGCCAAAGACCTCCTCCAAAACCCTAGCTGCCTTGCCTTCAAAGTGCTCTCGAAAACCCTCGCCAAAAGTCTCCCAAAAATAGGGCAAACAGCCTATTTAAAGCCCAAAAAACGCGCCTGTCACGTGCCATCACGCGCCCGTGATGATTTTCCACGCGGCCGCGTGGGCTGCAGGAATTTCCACTCGGGCGTGTGAACAGTAATTTTGCTACACCGTCTTGAAGAATCCTTCTCCGTAGCTAGGTCTTTGAAGGCTCCCTCTTTGCTATGACGGAGAGAAGATCGATCAAAGTTGGTGATGGACACCCCCCAATATCGCCAAAGACCTCCTCCAAAACCCTAGCCGCCTTGCCTTCAAAATGCTCTCGAAAACACTCGCCAAAAGTCTCCCAAAAATAGGGCAAATGGCCTATTTAAAGCCTAAAAACCGTACCTGTCATGTTCCCTCACGCGCCCGTTTGGATTTTCCATGCGGCCGCGTGGGCGGCAGGAATTTCCACGGGGGCGCATGAACAGTAATTTTGCTACAACGTCTTGGAGAATCCTTCTCCAAGGCTAGGTCACCGAAGGCTCCCTGTTTGCTATGACGGAGATAAGATTGATCAAAGTTGGTGATTGACACCCCCCAATATCGCCAAAGACCTCCTCCAAAACCCTAGCCGCCTTGCCTTCAAAGTGCTCTCGAAAACCCTCACCAAAAGTCTCCCAAAAATAAGGCAAACCGCCTATTTCACGTCCCCTCACGCGCCCGTGTGGATTTTCCACGCGGCCGCGTGAACAATAATTTTGCTGCACGGTCCAAATACTCTTCTCTTGAGGCCACATGTCCGGGCACATGTCCATGTGGTAGGCTATATAACTTTTCTTCACCGACGTATTTTTGAGAGGTCTTGCAATCTTCACAAAGAGAAAGAACATGAAGATGTGACTGCCTTTGTGCCTTTCCAACTAGTGAATTGACTTGAATCTTTTTGGAAGTTGGCACACATCTCCACGTTTATGAACTCCTCTCGTGTCTCGGTCCTTGAATTGAACAAGAACTCCCAACATTGTGTCTTTATAGCCTATCTTTGCTTCCTTTTTACTCTTCAAGGCATTCACAACCTATATGCATAAAAGAACACCAAATACACAATATGAGACATAAACCATGGTAAAAATGATGCTCAATTCATGTAAAACATATATAAAAATATGTCAACTCAAGCAGTTATCAAACTCCCGTACACTTAAGTCTTTGTTTGTCCTCAAGCAAAATTAAACATTAAACTCATGGAAGGAAAAGAGAAGTGCTTGGCCTTAGGTTCACCAAAAAAGTACAGGAATAAAATTCTACAGTCATGGAGAGAATCAAACACTAGACCAAACAATCAATGCTCTAGCAAACAATCCAATCAAAAATGAATGTGATAAAATCCGAATGCGTGTGTGTGTGTGAAAAACTCAACTGATTTCAACACTATGTCCACTACCAAGTTTTTATTAACATGGGACTTATTTAAAAACAAAAAAAAAGAATAGGTAGTAGCTTCACACAACCTCTAAGGTAGCCCTTTCCCAAGATGCCTCCAGAGTGGCTTTCACACTTTCGAGGTGGTAGCTCTTTCTACCAAGGATGGTAGCTTTCACACATCCCATGAGATAGCTCTTTCTCTCATTAGGGCATAACAAATATCCGACTTATGAGAGTAGCTACATACATCATGGGTGGTAGCTCTTTCCACCCCCTATGTACAAACAATTTCCAATTCAATTTTTTTTTTTTTAATTTTTTTTTTTGAAAACTAGCACACTAAAGTCCCAAACATAATGAACAAGAGTCTTTGTAGGTCTAATGAGCGAGAAAAGTGCACAAAGAGCAATCGGACAGAAATATTCAATAAAATTGGATGAAAACTAGAGTATGATAAAATCCATGTTTATAACCTCCAAAAACTAAGAATTAACTCTTAACCCTAAGGTGAACCTTCATTGGCAACAAGAACATGCTCATGAAAACACAAGTAAAACTCATGTATAAGGTGAACCCTCCCCCCACACTTAAGATGTACATTGTCCTCAATGTACGCATGCAAGCATAATAAAAATAATAGCAATGGAAGCATAATGTGTGTGGGAATGCACTTAAAACAATACTCCCCTGAACTCCTCATTAATCGTTTGGTGAAGTGTAACTCATGGGCGTCTTGTATAGGTTGTGAAGCTCACATGATCATGTCTATGACTAAAACACCATCCACCTCACTCTCAAAGCCATCTGCACGGAATATAAAGGGTTATGTGAATCTCAACAAAATGTAAAAGAAATACGAGTTCAGACAAATAACATAATAGAGCATATACTCGCATAAAAGAAAGACAAGACGATAACTCTCGGAAGGTGAAGCCTTTCTGAGTACAAAAGTCTAAATAGTACTAATCAAAGCAACTAAGAGCAAGAAACTAAAAGAACAGTCTCATGAGTGTGACGCCTCAAGCGTTAGTAGCTGGAGCTGGTGCCGGTGCTGGCATAGAAGCAGAGGAGACCTCCTCGTCAAGAGTCTGTTGAATACGATCAAGACGCTCCAGAATCCGTGCCTGGTTCTCAAGAATGGTAGCAATGGCAGCCTCGAGTCGAGCCAGACGCTCGTGAACTCGAGGGGAAGATGACTCAAGATTGGCTGATGCTGCCGGGGCTGCCTCGGTGACTATGGGCTCGACTGCAGGTGGTGCCTCTGTAGCCTCAGCATGCTCCTCATCGTCCCCAGATGACGATTCTACTAGTTCATATACGCCCGAGCCTCTACGTCGCACAATGCCCATCAAACGGAGAGTGGCCAAACCCAATGGTGCCGGAGTACTGACTCTCTCTTCGCCTCTGACCGAACGGATAAGACCCATCTTGAACATAAGACGAGTGATGTAGGGTCCTACAAACAATGCTCCCAATTGCAAGTACTCACTCTGATGACGAAAGTAGTCGGCGACCATATATCTTAAGTGGAGAGGGACTCCATGGATCATGGAGTGGAGGTACAAAAGATCTATCCTGCAAAGTGAACCAGTACCATCCCCCTGACCTATCACGGACCTGCTAAGAACAGCATGGATGTACCTGTGCACCGGTCGAGTAAGCAATGAGGCCTTAGACTGACCTGCGGAATACTGACGACCACCATATAGATCATGGAAGACCTGGCCGGAGTGAGATTATAAGGATAATCGGTGAGGAGCTCAGTGTACTCAATAGTATCAGCGTAGGTCTGATCGTATAATCCGAGATATATCGAGAACTAGGTCAAAGACATCCTATGCGGCTGACTAAAAGCGCGAAAACGAATGGCATTGGGAACGTCAAAACTGATATCAACTGAGTCACGATCAAAAGAAAATGAGGCAAGAACTTCCAAGGTAATATCTCGCCTGACGTGCTCCTGAATAGAGAATAAACGGTCCCAACCCCAAACACTAACAAGTGCTCTGACCTCCTTAGCAAGACTAATGCCCTCTAGTGCATCCCAGTCGATAAAACACGATTGTCCAATCTTCAGGTGCTGGAGACTCTCAAACCGCTGCTGATGAACAGGGTCAGGAAATTCGATTACCGGTGGTGGGGTCAGCTCCCTATCATGGCGAGAACGTTTCTGGGCTAACTCTTGGTCTGTGGTGCAATAATCTACGAAGAAAGCACTTACAAATATCATTTCAGCAAGAATACAGTAAAACTGGGCATCACATGCGCAAGAACAACGAGCCGGGGCAAAACAGGGCCAACTGCCTTTTTTTCCAGCCCACGCGGGCTTGTGGGAAAGCCACGGGCCCGCATGGGCGCATGCTTGGCTCGGCTGAGCAGCCGAGCGCCCGCGCGGGCGTGCCACTGATAAGTGCTTGTGTGATATGAATGTGAAGCATTCTTTCCTTATGTTGAGCATTACTTTTCTCAGGTTTTTACATTAATATGTGTGTTTTTATGTTACTTTTATGCAGGTATGGTTGTGAGGCTGAGTATGAAGGAAATAGGCCAGTGTTGATCATAATGTACCTATTTTGGAGGCCAATGTTGAGCAAGTACTGTAGCAGCATGATAAACGCCTAAATGTATGTATTTTATATGTATTAATCGTGTATTATTTGTGAACATGTTAACGAATTGATGCCCGCTTTTATGTCTAAATTGGTTATTTCGAGTGTTGCAGGGTCTTAAATGAGTCAAACAATGCTCAAAAAAATGCAAATCGGATGAATTCGACATCAAAAAAAGCGGCATTTTTGGGGGTCCCGATCTGTATGCGACCTGTAGCGACAACGTAGTAGGTCGTTGTTCTTCTCTGCGGCCATTTGGTCGGGAGTTTCCACGGGCTCCATGCGCCCGCATGGATGCCCGTGAGGTTCTTTGAGGAATTCTCAAGTCTCGATTCTTGTAGAAAAAAATCACTGTAGCTGAGCACTGTAGCACCGGCAGGTTTTTGGGCATTTGGCTATGAGCTTCACGGGCTCCATGCGCCCGCATGGAGCCCGCATGGACTGACGGGGTATATAAGAAACTGATTTCTTCTAGGGCAAGGGGAGGAGTTTTTGGAGGGTTCTTCAAGCCGATTTTCACCAATCTTTGAGAGGCAAGATTACATGTTTTGGAGAAGGGAAATCTAAGGGAGAAGCTCGGATTTGGCTAGATCTTCATCGATCTCTTCTTTGGGGAGTTTGTAGAGCGAGCGAGGGAAGCCGCCCCCATTGCGGGCGTCCGTGGAAAGCCTTTCCACCTAGCTTGGCTTGTCTTCCTTCTTCCATTGTTTGAGGGAGTTTTTTTATTATGCCTTTTTGTAGTTGTTTGCATGGATTTGTTGCTTGGATTTGTTTGTATGGACGAGTAGACCCCAAGGTCACCGGATGCCGGTGAACCTTAGGGGTGAACTTGTGTATTTGGATGATTTAAGTTTGTTTATTGCAATTGTTGTGTTTTGAGATTCATTCTTGGTGCATTTGATGTGTTGCTTACATGAGAACTCCGTAAACCAAGCTGTTAGGGTTGTACTTGGTAGCGTGACCATCGCCCTTGTACTAGACACACCAAGTTTGGAAGGGATTCATGTACGAATACGCCGTGACCATCGGGTGATGCTGCCCCTCCACCATTAGGGCTAGACCGAGTTGTGTTCCGGCTCTAATTAGGGATTTCCCCACTTGTTAATGCAATCGTATGAGGATTTGATCGGAAGAAATTTCGTGTCAATACTTATACCGGATTAGGGGTCAATGGCCGTGACCATCGGGTTTACCTAATCTAGGAAATCTGTAGGTCCAAACCTTCAATTGCATGACATTCTTAGCATCCTGTGCACTTTAGTAGCCCCTAGGGAATCCGCATCCGTGACCGTTCCTTTCCCCGATTTTTATACCCCTCTCCGTATTTTTAGTCTCCACTTGTAGTTATCTTATTCAAATTAATAGATTAGAGAAACCTTTCGAATCTGTCGGCTAGACATTAAGCGAAGAGGAAGTAAGGGTAGATCCTTGGGCCCAGGGAATACGACCCTCTCGTGCTCGCACGAGAGGTATTACTTGACGACTCCGTGCACTTGCGGAACACTCATCACAGCACTATTCATAGCCGGCCGAGAAATCAGAGAAACAGAGAATCCACACGGGCGTGTGGAAATTATCCACGCCCGTGTGGAAATTCCGCACGGGCGCGTGTAGCATCCACGCCCATGGAGTTGCCCGATTCCAGCCCTATTTAAAGCCGATTCAGCCCCGATTTTGGTATTTTTTTCTCCATCGTTTCCCCAACTTGAGAGAGGGCTTCGGCTAGGGTTTTGAGGGGTATTGGCAAAGGTTTTTGAGAAGTTCTACGGCTTCGACATCGTCATTCCTGAGGAAGAAGGTTGGTAGGGGAGCTTCCGTCGAGGCGTATCCTATACTGGACGAGGTAATCCTTGGACGACGAGTAGAGGACTCTCCGCAAGACCATCGACACGACCATCGAGGGGGTTTCTTTATAGATTCATTGCTTTTACATTCAATTTCTTTGATTGTACTTAGCTCCATGGAGAGCTAAACCCCTAGTGGGTACTTGGGTGAATGTGAACCTTAGGATGTATTCGTTTCTTTGAACTTCTTTATTATGTTTTAAATAAATTGATGTTTATTGTGAGTTCCATCCTTGAATGCTTGATTGTATGAATATTTCCCCTGGAGTGACACTAGGGTTGAGAGTTCTTGTTGGTAACCTTGTGAGTGAGTGACACACCACGAGCGTTAGACAAAGCTAGGTTGGAGAGGGTTGAGAGGGTGAGTCGAGAGGTACAGGAGCATCCCCTTTCCCCTTCGATGTGAAAGATTCTATCTCCGTTCCTTGAGTTCTTTACGGCCATAATACAGTGAATGGTCTAAGGGATGAACCTCCGCTGGGGCCTAGTTGCGCGTGCAATGGAGTGAAGCGTTGAGGGGATCTTAGTATCTAGGGCTTAATTGTGGCTAGGGACCTTCCTCCTAGTCCAAACGGTTAGGTCTATAATTAGAAAGCGATTTATCACTTGGAATCCCTAGAGCTCATTGCAACTTTATTCGAGTGCGAGGTTGAGAGGTTATTTAATCTCTCCTTCGGGACATGAATAGAGTTAGCCATAGTTGACCTCGGATTTGGGACTATGTATGTTAGGATTTCCACGACTCACCATTGCATTGATTAGGAAGCATAATAGAGAGTTCTTGCACTTGAAGCGATTATCCTAGGTGAAGCATCATCTGAGTACCCCATCTTTATCGATTACCTTGCCTCCTCCTTACTTTTGCTCTCTTACTTGTTGCTTTTAATTGTTGAGAATCGAATCATTATCACACTTATCATTGTTGATACTCCACATAGCTAAGAATCGAATTAAGTGTCTTTACTCTCTACTCCCTATGTATTCGACCCTGCTCACCCGGGATTATTACTTTGAAAAACACGTGCACTTGCGGGATATACGCAATGGGACCTTGCCAGCCACGCGCGCCCGCCAGCAAGACCGCTTGCCCACGCGGGCCAGCCACGCGGTCGCGTGGCTGGCCTTGGCGCGCGGCTCTTGGCCGTGGGCTCCCGCGGCCGCGTGGCCTTGCGGCCAGCGCACGGCCAGCCCATGCAGTCGCGTGGGCAAGCCGCGTGACCGCGTGG
Organism: Dioscorea cayenensis subsp. rotundata; assembly: GCF_009730915.1. Lineage (NCBI taxonomy): Eukaryota > Viridiplantae > Streptophyta > Magnoliopsida > Dioscoreales > Dioscoreaceae > Dioscorea > Dioscorea cayenensis. Next base: position 12,145,885 of record NC_052481.1, on the reverse strand, counting down.
GCGCCGGACTCCCGAGTTTTGGCCGGAGTTGTGCTCCTACGCTTCACACAAATCATTCTCATACATTGAACAAGTGTCTAGCATGATTCCCTATAAGAACTATCATCAAAATACCATGAAAACTCCATGAAAATGACCTTGAAAAACATGGAAAGGGGAAAAGAGAGTGAAGGCTTACCGGAGCTAATCGAAGAAGAAAACTTTGTGTAAACTCTTCCAAATTACCTCTAATCCTCCAAAGAGTTGAAAACAATTGGTTTTAGAGATCAAAACTTGAGTTTTATAGGGGTGAAGGGTGGAAGATGAAAGGGTTCTTTGAAAATAGAAGATGATGAATAGTGCCGCTTCATATTCTTATAGGCACATGGGGTGTGTGGATTTTCCACACCCCACGTGGATACTGTACACGACCACATGAAAATACCACGCGGCCGTGTGGACTGCAAAATTTCTGCAGACAAACCATAGAGTGCCCGAAACTCCAAATTAATACCAATTTTTCAACATTGAACATCAAATTCATCCTAAACCATGGTATACACATAAACAACAATTCAAATCACCGAAAAAATTCCATGAAAACACCAGCGGTCAACAAAATTAATCAAGACACACACTCATGAATTTATTTCTGCAGAATTTAAATTTTGAGTCTAAAAACTAATTAAAAGCTTGGGTTGTCTCCCAAGAAGCGCTTGTTTAATGTCACTTAGCTTGACATACCTGTTTTTACCTCATGGTTGCTCATAAAGATGAAAAAAGTCTTTCCTAGAAACCTACACACATGATGGACATAAATTCTTCATCCTCTAAGGTAGCCCTTTCCAAAGTGGCCGCTAAGGTGGCTTTCACACTTTCGAGGTGGTAGCTCTTTCTACTAGGCTAGTAGCTTTCACTCATCCTATGAGATAGCTCTTTCTCTTATTAGGGCATAACTAGTATCTGACTTTTGAGAGTAGCTTCATACTTCATAGGTGGTAGCACTTTCCACCCCAATATACAAATAAAACAAGTATATATATTTTTTTCTTTTCATTCAACCATTTTTTTTTTCAAAGAAACTAAAGCAAGAAACAAACTACAACTAGTCCCTTAAACATCAAACTTGAGTTTCTACAAGGTTAAATGAGTGAGTAGTGCAACAAGTGTCAATCGGGCAAAAATTCCTAAATATCCAAGGAAGGACTAGAGCAAGAGAAAATTCCATGTTAAAAATTCTCCTAAACTTAAGAATACAACAATTGCAACTAAGGTGAACCGCCATTGTCTACATGAGAATGTATTTTCATTCAAAACTTGTGTAAAGAACATGTGTAATGTGAACTTCCTCCCTACACTAAAGATGTACATTGTCCTCAACATACGCATGCAGGCACAGTAGGATATAAATCCATCAAAAGCAAATGTAGAAGAGAGCAATTGAAACAATACTACCCTGAACTCCAAATGGTACATTTGATGGAGCTATATTCATTGAAAGTTGAGTCCCAATGGGTTGTGGAGCATACACGGCCATAAGACTGTGTCCATGACTATTCCTCAAATTCCATACTCACAAGACCATCTGAACATACACACAAGGGGGTTCAGTGAAGCTCAACAAAAACAAAAACAAGCTCGAGTATATAAAGATAAAGCAATGAAATACAACTCGAGACAATGAAATAAAAGATAAACTCAGAAGAAAGATCCTTTATAAGTGGTACAAGTGCAAAATATAATGTAGAAGTAAAATACAAGAAATAAAAACAAAGGAAACTAGAGATGCCTCAAACGTCGGTGTCGTCGGTTGTCGGCTCTGTTGTTGCTGTTGCTACTAGTGATGCTGGTGGATCTATCAGTACTGCTAATGGTAATGGTGGTGCTGGAGATACCTGAGGGGTCCTCGGTCTCATCATAAAGGGTGATGTACTGTCTCGCCCGAGAATCTGCTGTAAGATGTCAGGACTCGCCATCAACTCATTGTGGTTCGCTGCCTTTATGGCGTGAACCTCGGCCAGATCTGTCTGTAATAATCCTAAAGCGCTCTTGAGCCTCTCAAATCGATCATGGACTCAAGTCGGATAGAATATCCAAACTGGCGGTGGCTCCTACACTATAGGGGGTACCTCTGCCTGTACCTACTAAGTGTGCAGCTCAAGCATTGGTTGTAACCCCTCTGCTATGTCTCCCTCAGCCTCGATTAACTCTGGTGGGGGCATGTTCAGCACATACAACCCTCTCGATACTTGCGGATCATACCCATAAGTCGCATGGTGTCCAAGCTAAGAGGGAATGGCACAATCGTCTTCTCAGCCCCTCTAATCGCTTCCAATAGACCCATCCCAATGATGAGTCTACTGATGTATAGGCCTGAGAAGATTACCCCGATCCTTTCATAATACCCCTGATGCCTAAGGTACTCTACTAGTATATGACCAAGAAGAATCGGCTCTCTCTGTACCATGGAGTATAAGTACAAACACTCTTGTCTGCTCAAAACTCCAATACTGTCACCACAGGCGTTCATTGATCTGCTCAGGACGACCTGAATGAATGTATATGTAGCTCGGCCGGGATAGGCATATGGCCTTAGATACTCCTAGCTCGTATTGCCCTTGTCGGTATAAAGCTCTGTATGCTCTCTGCGTGGTCAAAGTGTCTGGATAGTCCCTCGGCAACTGAGCGAACTCCTCTGTGTCTGTGAATGCCTCATCATATTGTTCGAGCCACACCAAAAACTAGGAGACGCTCATACTATAGTGATGTCCAAATGCTCTGAATTGAATCACATCCACACTGTCAAAACTGGAATGTGATCTGTCAAACTCAAATGGCGTCAGTACTTCCAGTGTCAGCATATGGATAAGTGTCTCACGAATAGTCAACAACCTCCTCCAGCTACCCACCGAGATGAGTTCCTCCACCTCATCTGCCATGTAAACGGCAAGCTGAACCTCTCTCAAAGCACTTACATCTGGAAAATGTATCTGTCCAAAGTTCAGCTTTGCCGACCTCCCAAAATGAGCTTGGTGCTCAGGAATCGTGAATTCCATGTGCTCTGGCTCAGGTGAGGGCTTTCTAGGATGTTTACCGGCTACTTTCTTTGTCCTGGGAGCCATACCTGCAAGTATTGAAAAGAAATCAATCAAATTCATTCAAAATAACAATAATGTAGAAATCCACACGTTTGTGTGGAAATTCCACACACCCGTGTGGACCCACCGGGCGTGAAAGCCGCACGGCCTCTATACAATACACTCAAAAATACATCATGAATTTGTTCTAAAATGCTTCTAAAACATATATTCATCATTTAAACATCAAAATGAAGCACATTGACTAGATTTAATTGAATAAAATCAAGTATGGAGAAGAAAAGAGAGAATGAGGGTTTACTAACAAGATGAAGATGAAAACCTTGAAATCGGCTGGAAAACTCCAGTGAAATCTCTCTAAAATGACAGTGCAAGGTCGGGAGAGTGCAAAGATGCATTCTTTAAGTGTTTGGGAGTGAGAGAATTGATAAGTGCTTGTGCGATATGAATGCGAAGCATTCTTTCCTTAAGTTAAGTATTACCTTTCTCGGGGTTTTTACACTAATATGTGTGTTTTTATGTTACTTTTATGCAGGTAAGGTTGTGAGGCCGATTATGAAAGAAATAAGCCAATGTGGATCATAATGCACCGATTTTGGAGGAAATCTTGCTAAGGTTCAAACGCGAAGACATAGGTAAGGTGTGAGATGCTAGAGTGTGTGCCAACCTCCTCGTATTTGAGTTAGTACAAATATTTGGAGGGGCACAAGGGCAGTCATACTCAAGCATTCTGACTTATGTAAATAGAACAAGATCTCCACCAACTTTTCCATCATTGAAGAACCAAAGCAATCCACGACGTGAACATGTGCCCGTTTGCGTTACCTCAATAAAAGTATGGATTCGGGAAGTATTTCAGGACACATACTGTAGCAGAGCACTGCAGAAAACACTGTAGTAGCACTGTTCACAGCCAGCCGAGAAAACTACAGAATAGAGAATCCACACGGGCGTGTGGAATTTCCACACGCCCGTGTGAAAAATCCACAGGGGCGTCCATAGGGGCGTGTGGATCCCCGATTCCAGCCCTATTTAACGCCGATTCAGCCCCGATTTCAGCATTCTTTTCTCGATGTTTTCCCTAACTTGAGAGAGGGCTTTGGCTAAGGTTTTGAGAGGTATTAGCTAGGGTTTTGGAGAGGTTCTACGGCTCTGACATCACCCATCATTTGGATGAAGGTTATTGGTAGAGCTTTCATCAGTACTGGTTCGGCGAGGTGTATTCTAGGCCGGACAAAGGACCCTTTGCGATGAGTAGAGGACTCTCCACAAGACAATCGACACGACTATCGAGGGGGTTTCTATGGATTCATTGCTTTTACATTCTATTTCTTTGATTGTAATTAACTCCATGGAGAGCTAAACCACTAGTGGGTACTTGGGTATTTGTGAACCCTAAGATGTATTCGTTTCATTGAATCTCCTTATTATGCTTTCAATTAATTGATGTTTATTGTGAGTTCGAACCTTGAATGCTTCATTGTTTGAATACTCCCCTAGAGTGACACTAGGGTTGAGTGTTCTTGTTTGTAACATTGTGATTGAGTGACACACCATGACTGTCAGACAAAACTAGGTTGGAGAGGGTTGAGAAGGTGAGTCGAGAGGTACAGGGGCGTCCCCTTTCCCCTCCGATGTGTTAGATTCTACCACCATTCCTCGAGTTCTTTGCGGTCATAATAGAGTGAATGCTCTAAGGGATGACCTTCCGCTGAGGCTTAGTTGCGGTGCAATGGAGTGAAGCGTAGAAGTGACTTAGTATCTAGGGCTTAATTGTGGTTAGTGACCTTCCACCTGGACCAAAGGGTTAGATCTATAATTATGAAGTGATTTATCACTTGGAATCCCTAGAGCTCATTGCAATTCTATGCGAGTGCGAGGTTGAGAGGTTATCCCATCTCTCTTCCGGGACATGTATAGAGTTAGGCATGGTTGACCTTAGATTTTGGACTATGTAATTAAGGTTTTCCACGGCTCACTGTTGCATTAATTACGAAGCATAATATAGGGTTCTTGCACTTGAAACGATTGTCCTAGGTGGAGCAATATCCGGGTACCTCATCTTTATTGATTGCCTTACCTTCGCCTTTACTTGAGCTCTCTTACTTGTTGTTTTTAGTTTTGAGAATTGAATCATTGTCACATATATCACTATTCATTGTCACCTTCTCCTTTACTTGTGCTCATCTGGGATTATTACTTCGACAAACCCGTGCACTTGCAGGATATACACAAGGGGACCTTGTCAAGAATGAAAAGGCGTAATCAATTTATAAAGAAAACTCGCGGCCTTTGAGTTATGTATATCCACACGGGCATGTAGAAATCACCCACTCCCGTGTGACTCCATAGGAGAGCCTCACAGGGGTAGACACAAGCCCCTGTGTGCTCTCGGAATGGCATTCTTTGCAACTAAACGCATCTACATAGGCGTGTGGAAATTCCCCGTACTCGTGTGCCCGACCCACAGGGGCATCCACACGCCCCTGTGGTTTCTCTGTCCACACAAGAATTTCTCTAAGTGTTTAACACGCCTATGTGGAAATTCTACACAGGCTTGGATCTTCACAAGTCCATTCAAAGTGGCATACACATGCCCCTGTGTCTTCTCTGGATAAAGGAGAACTCTCTGCAGGGATCCACATGGGCATGTGGAAATTATCCACTCCCGTGAACAATTCACAAGGTCAGACACAGGGGCAGACACACGCCGCCTTGTCTTCTCGGGATAGAGCTCTGAACTTCTACAGAGAAACACACACCTGTGTGGAAATTCCGCATGAACGTGTGACCATCACAAGGTCATTCACAGGGGCAGACACACACTCTTTTGTCCTCTCAGGACAAGCTCTGAACAACAACACACACCTATGAGGAATCTCCACATGGTCGATTATCTTCTTTGGATGACTTAGAAAAATTTACAGACTTTGCTGAAAATTTATGAACATTTACATATATTCAAAGCCTGCCTATATTATACAAATATAACCAGAGAATCATGAAAAATATGCTCAAACGACCAAGAAAACTTTGTCACACACAATTAAGCACATGATAACACCAATAATCCATGAGAAAATCACAACACTAGCTTGTAAAAGATCAACACACCAACACTCAAGCTTTTATTCATTAAAACACTAACTAATACCTAGAAAAACAATAAAAACTTGGGTTACCTCCCAATAAGCACTTGTTTAACATTACTTAGCGCGATGTACCTGCCCTTACCTCATGAGGGCTCATAGATGAAGGTTTCCCTTTACCCATGACTCGAAAGCATGATGAACATAGTCTTTTGAAGGTAGAGGGGGAATTATCAATTTTATTACCGCACAAGGGTTAATCACCCTTACTCCATTGTTTCACATACCCATTAACCTTGGGGTGTTTCTTGTGATGTCTCCTTCCACACTTCATTTTCCAGAGCATCTTTTTCATGATCCCCGGTGTAGGTTGTACCTTATCCACTAGACCAAGTATCAAGACTTCTTCATTCTCCACTTCTTGATCTAGCACCCCTTCATATGTGTCTGGATTCATCATTTTGTGCACATATTCATCTATTAGTTCATCGGTAGTGTCAAGAAAGTAAAGAGTATCATCAAAGTCTGCGAATGTCTCATGGCGTCGACAAGGCGGTATGTAAACTTGTCATACCCAACTAATAAAGTCAACTCCCCGCCATCCATGTCGATAAGAGCCTTGGAAGTACGCAAGAACGACCTCCCAAGTATCAGTGAGAAAACTTAATCGCTTCCCCGCAAGTGTACGGGATCGCCAAGTAATACCTCATGCAAAGACACGAGGATCGTATTCCACGGTGCTAAGGATCTCCTATTACTCCTTCTCGAGCTATTATCTCAGCCTAAGATCTTAAGTGATGGATTTACTCTACTAAATACAAATAAAAACTAAACACAAGATTTGCTAGCAAATTAGAGAGAACAAGCAATAAGCAAGCAAGAGAATCAATGAAGTGCAAAGGCCTATGGATGTGGATCCCCTTGAGGGGTTATCATGCAACATGGATGATGATTTAAAGATGCAAGGGTAAATTGGACCATGAGATTCCAAGATTAGAACAACCCCAATTTCTCGGCGATTGAACCCTAATCCCATACGTAACATAGATAGGAATTTCTTCCAAATCTACATTCCTACGATTGCATTAAGTACAAGGAAATCTCGCTTAGGAATAAACCTACTCTTCTTCGGATTAAACCTACATGGAGGGCTACCAAACACCCGATTTCTCGCGTGATGATACAAGTATCCCCTTCTAATCCATTCATGACCTAATACATGCGAGCAAGTCACATCTACATGCATCATTCATAAAAAGAGCTACGGATTTCTCCCTTGGTGTAACACTTAGCATGAAAAACAATGGATTAGATCTCAAACATACCCAAGCATAGAATTAACAAGTAATCATCCAAAAATACATGATAAAACCCCCCAAGGTTCACCAACACCCGGTGGCCTTGGGGGTCTAGTGTGTCATCATCTCATAACAAAGCATACAATCAAGCAAAAACATGAAACAAAGACATAGTATGACACTCCCTAGATGAAATGGTGAAGGATGAGGCGAGAATATGCCGAAATGACGCTCCCCGCCAAAGGAATGCCGAATGACGCCTCTCTAGCCGCTGTTCTCCTTCCTTCAAGTCGTGATCGATCTCCCTTTGAATGATGTTGCCTTCTTGCCTTGAGAGCCTTGGACCTTGGGCTTGAATGATCTTCTAGCTTTTTTGCCCTTCTTCTCCTCCCCAAGGTCGCCCAAAATCTCCCAAATGATCTCCCAAAAAGTCGGCCAGCAAAAAAGTCCTTTAATCAGCCCTAAAAGTGAGTATATATACCCCCCGAGGCATACGGGTCAGATAGGGGTCGATGGGGGTCGATAGCACTCGAAACCCTAGATTCTGCTCCATACGGGTGCATACGGCCTCCATACGGCCCCCGTGATACTCGGGTAGTATGGAAATCGGGACGTAACACCAAATCAATCCGTCACATACAGATACGGCCCCCATACTCGGGTAGTATGGGGGTAGTATGAAATTCTCGCTTTCTCTTTTTGCCAAAATGATATCTTCTTGTTCTCCATGGCTTCCATATGCCCTACAAAGCAAATAATAGACGATTAAGCTGAAACGGGCATCAAACCTCACAAAAATACATGCAAAGTGCATACGATATATATATGAAAAACACCTACATTTAGACACTTATCAAACATCCCTCATTACTTAAGCGCTGTTTGTCCCCAAGCAAACAACTCATGAAAAAAACAAAGAGACTCGAGAAGTGGCTAAATGCAATACCTCCGCTCAAGCAAATATAAGATTCCAAAAAGCAAAGGATAATGAAACATAGATGTTGAGTTATAGTCATTAAGCATAATAAAAAAATATCCCTGTCTCACCCCTAATATGTATGTGCGTAAGTGAATCCTTTATCTCATTTGCCCTCGATCCGGGTCTAGCTCAAGGACTTCAATCAAGACAGCTCTAGATGCTAATCACTCCACATACAAAGAATACTAAGTCTTAAACTACTAAGTGCTACTCAATGGCCAAGTAAGATCCTTCTAATTCTATAGCTTGAAACTAAATCCTTTTTTTCTTTTCAAAAACCTTTGGTAGGTACTCAAAAAAAGATCACTAGGGTTTTTTTATTTTCAACTCAATATTCAACATTTTTCCCGAGTCCCGACTAACGAGACCGCATCAAAAATCATTTTTAAAAATCTTTCTAGAGGATGCACATGCCGGTTAGGCACAAGAGCCACCCTAACTACTCGATCATAGCCTACATAGACGCATTCATGCTTCATTAGCAGAGGAATACCGACATAGACTCATTTTCACTTTCACTCTCACCCCTAGATCACATCTTCGTAGTACACTACATGCCACAAAAACTCGGATTAGCTCAACAAGACTTAGAAGTTCTTAAGAAAACATTGAAGGATAGAACTTAGTGTTCTAAGGCCAAGTACTCAAAGTAGTGTGTTAAGCATACAAGAGAGTTAGAGTAGTCACATTGGCTATTCCTGTGGCATCGACAAAAAAATTCAAAGTGCACAAGACAATACTATGGGGTGAAACAGATTCAATAAAGCATAAAAAAACAAGTAACTCACATCCATCATTAGTCCAAGCTAAAAAGAATCTTACAAGAATGAATAAAGCCATCATTGGTAACACTAGCATGTAAACAATGTTCCTAAAACATGAAATGCACCCATCCCCACACTTAGTGTTGTACATTGCCCTCAATGTACACTAATCATGAAAAACATGCAAGAAGGGCCAATGCAAATAATAATAGAGGAGGGTGAAAAACAGAAACTTCCCCTGGGTTTATCTTGTGTTCGCCGTGAGGTGCGACTCGACAAAAAGGTGTGGTGAGCAATACACGCCTTGTCCGACCTCCATTTAAAAACTAGGAAAGCTCACCAAATTCCCTCAATGCCCTCGCGAGGCAAAAAAGGGGACATCATCATTCCACAAAAAAATTCACAAATACAAACACAAGGGAGAGACTAGGGAAAAAGTCAACAAAATACATAGATGAAAAACAAAATAAAGTTCAACACAAAGAGTTGGGAGGAAGAGGTCCATGCCAACTCAACAAAAACACAAAACATAATACAAAAACAAAAATAAAGTAAAGTAGATAAAAAAAGTGTCCATGCTCAAACGAGCCGCTACTCATCACAATCCGTGCCGGGTGGTGGTGGCATGGTGGCGTAGGAGTATGCGAGGCGTAACCATAGTATGAGGTAATGAAACGGTGAAAAATCGCCTCGAGTCGACGCTGTCCCCTCAAGGACCTCGTGAAGCCGGGTCACGGATCTCGCGCCGCTCCCCGACGCACGCCCGAATCTCCCTCAATCCCCCCGCCTCATGTCGAAAGTCGTAATGAAGTAGTACCGGGGTAGGGAACAAAAGTGCGCCTCGGGCTCGACTCGGTGCTCTGCCGGTCACCGATCGGACTCACCAGCTGGCTTGGTGCCGTGGGGGCCTCGCCCTCATGCGCCAAGAACCACCAAGCCAATCGCCTCGTATGTGTGCCTTCCCGAGGGGTGCCGCATCTCCCTACAATAGTCATGCCTCGCTCGCTCAAACAAAACCCATGCCACGGATCAATCTCGGGTCACATAGGGCCCAATAAAGATAGCTCCCAATCGAGTATACGAGCCCCGTGAAGGAATGCATCAGCGACAAGGTAGCCAAGGTGAGTAGGGTGCCTCTCAAAGATGCCATACATCGTAAAGATATCGGATTGGGTGACCACCCCTTTGCTATCGGTCCGCCCCAAAGAGAACGGGCAATCAAGGCATGAATGAATCTATGTGCCGGGTCGATCATGCGTGAGGCCTTCGGTCGTATCTTCACCCGCCAAAGTCGCCCAATAGTTGCTCCTACCCACCCTCACTGGAAATCAAGCTTTAAGACGCTTTGTCGGGCATGGATTTGATAAAAATCATCATCATATATCCCCAAGTACTTGGCAAAGTCCAAATGATGCATAGTGCGCTTCCTTCCAAAAAGCTTGAAAAACGGATGGTGACAATCTTCTTATTCCGCACGGATTCTCCATCTTGTCGCGCCTCAAATGTACTCAAGACCTCCAAGGTTAATTGACGGAAGGTTGGCTCGTTAATGGCAAAGAGTTTATCCCAACAATTGTGTGAGAGCCAATCCCGCACTTGACTTGCAAACCCAAGGTTGTCCACAAGTTCCCAATCAAGATAGCACAAAGTCCCGAATGGTTTTGTCTTCAATCTATCATATCTCTCTCGATGGTGGGACAATTTGAAGACGGGTTCATCGGGTGTAGAGGATGGTTCGGTAGTTCTTGGGCGCTTGGAGGCGAGCCTTTTAGTGTTAGGCATCCCTACAATGAAGAAAAACTTTGATCAAGCTCAAAGGGATACAAGATAACTCAAAATAACATGGTAGAGATAGAGGAGACTAATGAAAAATTGGGTTTTTGGGACCATACGGTCGTATGGGGGCCGTATGGTCACTATTCACACGGCAAGAGTCTCCCCTATACTCATGGAATCGAAAAATTTGTACATAAATTTGAATGAAAATTCATTCACAACATTCACATCATCCAAATCAAGCAAATTGCTAAAGAAATTCCATGCAAAAGTCTCAAGAATGCCCAAAAAAATGGAAAGAATAAAACTAGGGCATTGAAAAAAGATACCGACGAAAACCTTGAGAAAAACAAGCTTTTAAACTCGGGTAAGATCACTAGATCAAGTCTCCAATGGATTGGGAGAAGTTTTTTTGGAAGAAAAATGAAGAGATTCGCCAAGAATCGAGAGAGAAAAAGAGAGAAAAATTTCGTGGAGTTGAAGAGAAATGAGAGGTGGAAGAGAGAGAGAGAGAATGAGAGGTCTTAAAGGGGGAAGCCCCGCCACCATACGGCCCCCCATACTGACCTCCGTATGGGGGCCGATGAGTGGGTAGATCCCCTCGGCCGAGACACCCACCGACTTGACGGGCTCCCCATACGGGGTCAGATGGGGGCCGCTCCAGTGAGCACTGAGCCATCCGGATCGGCCTCGTGGTCAGCCTTTAGACGGCCTCCATACGACCCAAGATGGTCAGTAAAACCTTTAAAGGCCAATCAAAACCATGAAAAACCTGCCTCAAATGATGTAAAAATGAAAAAAAGAAAGCTTGACGACTTCTCCAAAAACGACTAAAATGAATAAAACGACGATCTAGCACATAAATTAACACCTACACATGTGTGTCTCAAGAGGTTGCACAAATATACCACAATAAAAATGATGAGAGCAATGTGCCAAGTGTATGAGCATGAACTTATTCACAAGCAAACAAGTCTAAGAAATACGAAAAATTGAAAATGAACTAAGAACTAAAGAAATACGGAAAAATGCAAACAAATGCCCCTCGAATGCTTGGGTTGCCTCCCAAGAAGCGCTTTTGTTTAACGTCACGAGCCCCGACGTACTTTGTTCCTTACCTCATGGGGGTTCAAACAATTTGAAGCCACCCCCGGGTTTCCCTTTGTAGTGTTGCTTTGGAAGTAAAGTTTCAATCGCTGCCCATTGACTTTAAAAGTGCCCTTTTCCGGGTGAGTTACCCTCGACCGCCCATGGGGAAAGACTTGAGGATCGTGGTATGGGCCCCGACCAACGTGATCTAAGCTTCCCAGAAATAGTTTCAACCTTTGAGTTGAAAAAGTAGAACTTGATCGCCCACGTGAAATTGCTTAGGGTGCTTGATGCGTCTGTCGTGGTACTCTTTTTACCTCTCTTTATAGAGTCTCGAACTTTCATATGCCGTGGAGCGCCACTCATCAAGTTCATTTAGTTGGAGTTTTCTCTGCAACCTCGCGAGAGAAGAATCAAGATTTAGAAACTTTATCGCCCAATAAGCCTTATGCTCAAGCTCAATAGTAAATGGCACGCTTTTCCATAGACCGCACGATATGGAGTGATTCCAATAGGAGTCTTGTAAGCCGCTCAGAGGGCCCGTGAGGGCGTCATCTAGATGTTCTCGCCCAATCTCTTCGGGCTTTTGAGACACGCTTTCTAGGATTCGCTTTTAAGTCCCTATTGACACCTCAACTTGCCCGCCGGTTTGTGGATGGTAAGGTGTTGCCATTCTCGGGGATACTCCGTAACGCCTCGTAATTTTGGCAACCGGGCATTACGTAAAATGAGTGCCTCGTCACTACTGATTGCACGCGTGCGCCAACCTCGAAAAATAATTTCTTTAAGAATTTTACGACCACCCTCGCTCATTTGTTTGCAAAGCCTCGGGCCTCCACCCACTTAGACACATAATCAATCGCCACGAGGATAAACTTGTATCCTTGGGAGCTTGAAAGGGTCCCATAAAATCAATCCCCCACACATCAAAAAAACTTCACTGTGCTTGGTTCCAATTTTGGGGGCATCTCATCCCGACGTAGATATGTTGCCAATTCTCCGACATCCGTCACGTGATTGAATGAATTTTTTTGTGTCTTGAAATATTGATGGCCAATAGAAGCCCTCGCATCAAGAATCTTTTTGGTTGTTCTATTTGCATCATAATGGCCACCGTTGGTCCCGAGTGGCAATGCTTCAAAAATACTTAGACCCTCCGCCTAGAGACGATCTTCGAGCAACCCGATCGGAGCACACTCTAAATAAGTATGGATCTTCCCAAATATAGTGTTTAAGATCGAAAAAGAATTTCTTCCTCTCGTTGATATGTAAAACCATTTCTGGGATGACCCCACCAACCAAGTAATTAGCAAAATCGGCAAAACCAGGGTGGTTCCTTCTCTTCAACCGCCTCAATATTATACTGATGCTCCTCGTGGAATGAGTCATTAATGTCCTTTTCTCTTACAGCTTTCGGGCCGTGGGCTTCTAACCGGATAGATGATCGGCAACGAGATTCTCCGCCTCCCCGCTTATCCTTAATCTCAAGGTCAAATTCTTGGAGCAACAAAACCCACCTTATCAAACGAGGTTTTTGCATCCGATTTGCTAAGTAGGTACCTCAACGCCGAATGATCAGGTACACCACAACCTTAGAAAGAACCAAATATGACCGGAATTTATCAAAGGCAAAGACCACGGCAAGTAGTTCCTTTTCGGTGGTAGTGTAATTCAGCTTGGGCACCCTGCTAGAGTCTTGCTTGTGTAGTAGATTGGGTGGAAATGTTTGTCTCTCCACTGACCAAGCACAGCCCCAACTCGCAAAAATCACTCGGATCACACATCAATTCGAATGGGGAATCCCAATCGGGAGCGACCATGATGGGTGCTTGGATTAGCTTCTCCTTGAGCACCGTGGAAGGACGCCATGCAATCGTTATTGAACTCGAATGGGACATCTTTTTCCAAAGAACCTTGTTAGGGGCCCTAGCAATTTTTTTGAAAAAAATCCTTGATGAATCGCCTATAAAACCCGGCATGTCCCAAAAAAACTTCTTATGGCCTTCATGTAATTTGAGGTGGTAGCTTTTCAATGGTAGAGATTTTTGCCCTGTCAACCTCAATTCCATCTTTTAGAGATTTTTGTGACCCAAAAACTATCCCTTCTTGGACCATAAAATGGCATTTCTCCCAACTTAGCACCGGATTAGTCTCTTCACATCGAATAAGGACCAACTCAAGGTTCTTGAGGCAAACATCAAATGAATCACCAAGACGGAGAAATCATCCATGAATACCTCCATAAAAATCTTCCACCATATCCTCGAAAAATGGCCGCCATGCACCTCCCGAAAGGTAGTCAGGGCGTTGCATAACCCGAAAGGCATGCGGGCGATAAGCAAAGGTGCCATAGGGACAAGTGAAGGTGGTCTTTTTCCCCGATCTTCTGGGGCGATAGGGATTTGGAAATAACCCGAGAACCCATCCAAAAAAAGCAATAGTAAGAATGTCCAACTTTAATCGCTCTAGCATCCGTCAATGAATGGTAGGGGAAAATGATCTTTTCGGTGGCGCTATTTAGTTTTCTATAGTCGATACATACTCTCCACTCGTGAGTTGTACGAGTTGGAATCAACTCATTTTTTTCATTGGTGATCACAGCTATCCCCCTTCTTTGGGGACCACCTGGACGGGCTTACCCACTCACCGTCTCGACATCGGGTAGATAATGCCCGGATCGAGTAGCTTGATGATCTCTCGCCCAACCACTTCCTTCATGTTTGGGTTGAGTCTTCTTTGGGGCAAGGCTCTGGGCTTGTGTTCATCCGTCATTAGAATTTTGTGAGTGCAAACCGACGGATTTATTCCTTTTATATCCGCAATCTTCCAAGCAATCGCGCTCTTGTGCCTCTTTAGCATATCCACCAATCTATTCTTCTGCTCAGTTGATAGGTTTGCAGAGATGATGACCTGAAGTCGCGTATTTTCTCCCAAAAAAAGCATATTCAAGATGGTCTCGGTAGTGATTTTAACTCCAAGTCGGGTGCTTCCTGGCTGATGGCAGAACCCTCTGCTCCAAAGCCCATCACCCCTGCTCCGACCCTCGCAATATCATCGAGTTGTTTTTCGATACCATGGACACCAAACTCACAACATCTAGTACCACATCCAGTGACTTTCATGTCAGATATATCGAGGTTCCACATCGGATTCCCTGTACTCAATGCTAGCATCTCGCCCATTTTCAAAGTACAATCCTCCGTAGTGGGAATCATGGCAAGTGGATCTCCGACCCTCGTAGTCAACATAAACAGCTCGGCTAGTGACATGTTTCCTCCACTCACCGATGGGGCACCACTTTCCAAAAAAAGGTCTTAAACATCGCGTGCCGCCTACTTCCATCATAAGCTATACTAGGGTCCCCCGATAGTAAAAAGTGCGCCTAGACAATCATTCGGAAATTGTGAAACATGAAGTTGGGCTTTGCCCATTAATCCACCATCAAATCTATATACAGTAGTCTTCCAACTTGATGTTCGGATTTGCCATGTATGGTGTAATCAAGGTCGATGGATTCGAACATGTCATGCACGCAGACTTGCACAACCAAGAAAAAAATTGATAGAAAGTTAAGATCAAGGGAAAAGAAAAAAACAACAAATGAGTAAAGAATGAAATGGCTAGAGTAATAATCTAAAAAGTTTCCTAGAATTCCTTAATGGTCCCCGGCAACGGCGCCAAAAACTTAATCGCTTCACCGCAAGTGTACGGGATCGCCAGTAATACCTCGTGCAAAGACACGAGGATCGTATTCCACGGGCTAAGGATCTCCTATTACTCCTTCTCGAGCTATTATCTAGCCTAAGATCTTAAGTGATGGATTTACTCTACAAAATACAAATAAAAACTAAACACAAGATTTGCTAGCAAATTAGAGAGAACAAGCAATAAGCAAGCAAGAGAATCAATGAAGTGCAAAGGCCTATGGATGTGGATCCCCTTGAGGGGTTATCATGCAACATGGATGATGATTTAAAGATGCAAGGGTAAATTGGACCATGAGATTCCAAGATTAGATCAACCCCACTTTCTCGGCGATTGAACCCTAATCCCATACTGAACATAGATAGGAATTTCTTCCAAATCTACATTCCTACGATTGCACTAAGTACAAGGAAATCTCGCTTAGGAATAAACCTACTCTTCTTCGGATTAAACCTACATGGAGGGCTACCAAACACCCAATTTCTCGGCGTGATGATACAAGTATCCCCTTCTAATCCATTCATGACCTAATACATGCGAGCAAGTCACATCTACATGCATCATTCATAAAAAGAGCTATGGATTTCTCCTTGGTGTAACACTTAGCATGAAAAACAATGGATTAGATCTCAAAATATACCCAAGCATAGAATTAACAAGTAATCATCCAAAAATACATGATAAAACCCCCAAGGTTCACCAACACCCGTGGCCTTGGGGGGTCTAGTGTGTCATCATCTCATAACAAAGCATACAATCAAGCAAAAACATGAAACAAAGACATAGTATGACACTCCCAAGATGAAATGGTGAAGGATGAGGCGAGAATATGCCAAATGACGCTTCCCCGCCAAAGGAATGCCGAATGACGCTCCTCTAGCCGCTGTTCTCCTTCCTTCAAGTCGTGATCGATCTCCCTTTGAATGATGTTGCCTTCTTGCCTTGAGAGCCTTGGACCTTGGGCTTGAATGATCTTCTAGCTTTCTTGCCCTTCTTCTCCTCCCCAAGGTCGCCCAAAAATCTCCCAAAATGATCTCCCAAAAGTCGGCCAGCAAAAAGTCCTTTAATCAGCCCTAAAAGTGAGTATATATACCCCCCGAGGCATACGGGCCGTGATAGGGGTCGTATGGGGGTCATATAGCACTCGTGAAAACCCTAGATTCGCGTTCCATACGGGTGCATATGGCCTCCATACGGCCCCCGTATACTGGGTAGTATAGAAATCTGGACGTAACACCAAATCAATCCATCGCTATAGATGCATACGGCCCCCATACTCGGGTAGTATGGGGGATAGTATGAAATTCCTGTTTTCTTCTCTTTTTGCTAAAATGATATCTTCTTGTTCTCCATGGCTTCCATATGCCCTACAAAGCAAATAATTGACGATTAAGCGCGAAACGGGCATCAAACCTCACAAAATACATGCAAAGTGCGTACGATATATATATGAAAACACCTACATTTAGACACTTATCAAGGTTGTACCTTGTCCACTAGACCAAGTATCAAGACTTCTTCAATCTCCACTTCTTGATCTAGCACCCCTTTATATGTGTCCGGATTCATCATTTTGTGCACATATTCATCTATTAGTTCATCGGTAGTGTCAAGAAAGTAAAGAGTATCATCAAAGTCTGCGAATGTCTCATGGCGTCGACAAGGCGGTATGTAAACTTGTCATACCCAACTAATAAAGTCAACTCCCCGCCATCCATGTCGATAAGAGCCTTGGAAGTACGCAAGAACGACCTCCCAAGTATCAGTGAGACATCGACATCCTCATCAATATCCAATACTACAAAGTCCACAGGAAATATGTACTTGTCAACCTTCACAAGTATATCTTCGATGATGCCCCTCTAATGTCTAACCATTTGGTCCGCTAATTGTAATGTCATCCGAGTGGGCCTAAGCTCTCCCAAGCCTAGCTTATCGAAGAATGTATAAGGCATGACGTTGACGCTACCGCCTGAGTCCACTGATGCCTTTTCTTTATCCAAGTTACAAATGTTGCACAGAATAATAAAACTTCCATGGTCCTTCTTCTTGTTCAGTATATTCTTTTGCAACACCGCCAAATAAGTAGCATCTAAGATCACAAATGCACTCTACTCTAACTTCCTCTTGTTGGTTAATAGGTCCTTAAGAAACTTTGCCTACCGAGGCATTTGAGACAATGCCTCCACAAATGGTATGTTGATGTGCAACTATTTGAATAAACCCATAAACTTCTTGTATTACTCATCATTTTGGTCATTCTTCAATCTTGAAGGATAAGGAATTCATGGCTTGTAAGATGGGGATGCCGCCTCATTTCCTTTTGTTCTCTCCTCAATCTCCAAGATCTCAGGTGCTTCAACATTGGTCTTCTCACTTGGAAGCCTACCCTCAACCTCACGATCACTTCTCAAAGTGATTACCTTCACATGTTCTCTCGGATTAGTTTCGGTGTTACTAGGCAAGCTTTCTTGAGGTCTCTCCGATAACGACTTCTCAATTTGCCCTAATTGATTCTCTAAATTGTGCGATGATGTGGTGTGGTTGCGAAGTGTGGCTTCAACCGATTGAAATCGTATATCCGATGATTGAATGAACTTGGTTAAAGACTTCTCTAGATCAGTCATCCAGTTTTCAAACCCTGAAACTCAGTTCTCCATGTTTGGGGCTTATTGTTATTATTGCAAACTGGGTGGTGCCATTATCTTCTGTTGCCTGTGATTACTCCATGAAAGATTTGGATGGCTCCTCAAACCTAAATTGTAGATGTTGCTATATGGATATCTTAAGTTTCTCCTTGCATATCCTCTCCCACACCATGTGCAACTTGTCACTGCAACCACTCTATTAGAAGTTAGAAGGTCTAACTTCTTGCTTAATGACTCCACTTGGGCTTCCAATGAAATAACTGTGTCAATTTCATGAAGTCTGGCTACCTTCTTTCTGTCTCTTGTGTTCCACTAATAACTATTCATAGCCATTTCTTTAATGAGATGCCAGGCTTCTTCCAGGGTCTTTCTTCCTAACGTACCTCCTGCTCCAGCATCAAGTAACTATCTTGTGCTCAGATTCAACCCATTATAGAAAGTCTGAATGATCATCCATTCGGGGAACCCATGTTGAGGACATTTCCAAAAAATCTCCTTGAACCTATCACATGTCTCAAATAGAGACTCCAATTCCGTTTGCACAAAAGAGGATATTTCATTCCTAAGCTTCATAGATTTTTCAGGAGGAAAACATCGAGCAAGAAAGGCTTCTATTATCTTCTCCCATGTAGTGATCAATACTCTCAGCAATGAATGTAGCCATTGCTTCACTCTACCTTTCAAGGAGAATGGGAAGGCCCTCAACTTGCCAGCATCATCTGTAACATCATTAATCTTGAGCATATTGTACATTTCAAAGAAGTTTTCTATGTGATTGTTTGGATCCTCATCGGCCAAACCATTAAACTGTGCTGACTGCTATAACATTTGGATGAATGCTGTCTTGAGCTCAAAATTATAAGCTATAATCGGTGGCCAAACAATGCTAAATTGTGTGCCAAGAACTGCATATCTGGCATAATCTGAGAGTGTCCTCTGCTGCCCATTCTGCTCTGACATATTATCTGACCCATCACCTTCTATCTCAGCTTGATTAGACTTTTCTTGCACAAGTTCTTTCCTCCTTCTATGAATTCTTTGTTCAATGTATGGATTTCCTTCAACCAATGTTGAAGGGTTTCCACGGGTCATAACCTGGAGCTGCAACCAAAGAAAGAAAAACAAATCAGGATGATGGAAGAATAAGAAGACATGAAATAGAACGAATGATGAATAGCTAAAATAGCAATGTGCAAAGTGTTTCTGAAACACCTATTCCCTGGCAACGACGACAAAAAACTTGACAATGCCCTTTTGCTTGTGTACCATAATTGTACAAGTTTGTTGAAGTACTAATACTCCGATGAATGGGTAGTCGAATCCACAGGAAATAGTGATCAGAAACACAAAGAATACTATTTAACTAGAACAAGGATGAATTAATAGTAATGTGAATAAGAATCAATGCAAATAGAAATAAGAAAAAAAGAAAGAGGCACAAATGAAAGATAGGAGAGGCAATTGACGATAAATGGGCCAACCGGACATTGCTCACCTTATTGGACTATTGTTTCAAGTGCAAAACAAACTATTATGCTTCTCATCTATTGTATAATCAGTCGTGGAGATCCTTAAACACATGTTCTAAAAACTTAAGGTCAACTGTGACTAACCCTACATTATGCCCCGGTGGAGAAATCTCTCAGTCTCGACACCTCACACTATGTTAGGTTGCTATAGGCTCTAGGGATTCTAAGTGATAAAACCTATTCCCTAAAATAGATCTAACCCTTTGGTCCAGGAGAAAGACCCCAAGTCATAATTAAGCCCTAGATAATAAGGATTACTTCAACGCTTCACTCTGTCACTTGCGAAACTAAGCCCCAACGGACTTTGTCTGTTAGCACTTCACTCTATTATGACCGCAAAGAAGTCATGGAACATGGAGGTGGGATAAGTCACACTGGGGGAAAATGGGATGCTCCGCTACCTCTTGACTCACCTTCTCGACCATCTCCAATCTAGCATTGTTGACACGTCTGTATATGCGTGTGAACCGTAAGTGCACGGGAGTCAAAGTAATAATCCCAGATGAGTGGGTATCATATCCACAGAGAGTAGGGAATATAGACACTTGAGTTATTTCTTAACTAACCGCCACCTTCTCTCAAGTTGGGGAAAATATGGAGAAAAGAATGCTGAAATCGGGGCTGAAATCAGCTTTTAAAGGGCTGGAATCGGTAATCGACACGCCCATGTGGGTGTCCCTATGGATTTTTCACCCGGGCGTGTGAAATTTTGACACGCCCATGTGGATTCTCTGTTTTCCTATTTCCTCATGTGGCTGTGAACAGTATTCTTGCAGTATTTTTTCTACAGTGTTTTCTACATTTACCTGGTACAGTACCGGCCTAAAAATACTCCCGAATCCATAGTTTCATCGAGGTAACACAAACGGGCACACATTTACGTTGTGGATAACCTTGCTTCTTTAATAACTGACATGTTGTTGGAGATCTTGTTCTATATGCCCAAGTTGGAATGTTTGAATGTGACTGCCCTTGTGCCCCTCCAAATAGTTGTGCTAACACTAGTTCGAGGAGGTTGGCAGACATTCTTGCATCTGGAACCCGACCTATGTCTTCACTTTTGAACCTTAACAAGATTTCCTCCAAATTAATGTATTATGACCCACATTGGCTTCTTTCTCTCATAATCGGCCTCACAACCCTACCTGCATGAAAGTAACATAAATACACCCATATTAGCATTAAAACCCAAGAAAAGTAATGCTCAACACAAGGAAAGAACACTTCGTATCCTTATCGCACAAGAACTTATCAAACTCCCCCATAATTAAGCTTTTGCTTGTCCTCAATCAAAGATTAAAACATTATATGCATAGATGAAGGAAACATTAGAAGCTCTTGGCCTTAGGTTCTGCAAAGCATACAAAGAGAGCATTCTACAAGTAAGGAAAATTTCAACACTTAATACGAAAAAAATCAATGCTCTAGTTAAAAAATTGATTAAAAAAGGACAACAAACCAAAATTGTTTAAGTGCGTGAGCTCACTCAAAACAATCCATAGTATACTCCTTAAACTTCTAAGCACAAGGGACTTATTAATCTACACAAAGTAACAAAAACATTTCTAAGGTGGTAGTAGCTTCACACATCCTCTAAGGTAGCCATTTCCAAAGCGGCCACTAAGGTGGCTTTCACACTTTTGAGGTGGTAGCTCTTTATACCAGAGTGGTAGCTTTCATCCATTCTATGACATATCTCTTTCTTTTATTAGGGCATAACTAGTATTCGACTTATGAGAGTAGCTTCATACTTCATAGGTGGTAGCTCTTTCTACCGAACAAGCACAAATAAGAAATAAAACTATTTTGATCCTCATTTTTTTTTTGAATTAACAAAAGAAACAACTATACTTAGTCCCTTTAACATCAAACTTAAGTTTCCAAAAGGGTTTCAAGAGTGAGAAGTACAACAAGTGTTAAACGGACCAAAATTCCTAAAAATTCAAGCAAAAACTAGAGCATGAGGATATTCAATGTTAAAAAAAAATTCTCCTAAACTCACGAATAAAATCACTGCAACTAAGATGAACCACTATTGGCTATGTGAACATGTATATCAATCAAAACTAATATTAAAGATGTGTGCACTATGAAACTCCCCCCATACTTAAGTTGTACATTGTCCCCAATGTTCTCATGTAAGCTCACTCATAATGTATATCAATTAAATTCAAATGTGGGATAAGCAATCAAAATAATACTCCCCTGACTCCTAGTGTTGCATTTGATGGAGCTAAGTCCTTGGGAGTGTTGTTCCAACCGGTTGTGAAGCTCACACATCCAAGTGCCGAAACACCTTGGCCGTGCCCATGACAAAGTTCTCAATTCCCAAAATGAGAAGACCATCTGCACGCATACATGAGGGGGTTCAGTGAAGCTCAATAAAAATAAAACAACTCGAGTATAAAGCAATGAAAACAACTCGAGACAACAAAATAAAAGAGAAACTTAGAAGGGGAGACCTTTCTGAGAATGCAAGTCCAAAATATAAGTGCAAAAGTAAAAGAAATGAAAAAAAACAAATCAAGTGTTGGTGTCGTGCTCTGGCTCCTCTGCTATTGCTGGTGCTAGTGATGAAGTACATGGTGGGTCAACCGGTGCTGGAATAGGGGATGGAGGTGCTGGATATGCCGGGGGAGTTCTCAGCCGGTGTCGAGGCTGTCGAATCTCGAATATGATCACTCAAACACAAATGACGACAAGACCTCTAGTGTAATCTCATAAATGCCTGGCTCTTTAATCGACAATAACTGCCTCCAACCACCCACCGACACGAGATCCTCGACCTCATCGTCAAACTCGTCTCCCTGTTGTAAATCTCTTAGTATGCTCCTGTCTAAGAATTGAGTATGTCCGAACCGAAGACTCAACAAACGATCGAAACGAGCCTGATGCTCGGGTATAGTGAATCTTATACTCTCGGACTCAGGAGATGACTCACGCGGCCGCTTATCAGCTTCCTTCTTTGACCTGGGTGTCATTATCAGTAAAATTTGAAAGAAAACCGATCAAACAAGTTAATTAAGCAATGCTGTAAAAATCCACATGATCTTGTGGAATTTCAGCACACCCGTGTGGATCCACGGGGCGTGAAAAAGGCACGGCCATGCCTCAAAAATAAAAAAAAAATACACCGTTAAATCACTTTTAACTTCATTCTAAACATGCATACTCATTCTAATTATAGAAATGAAGCATTATTCACCAGTTTCATAGATTAAAATCAAGAGTTTGTGAAGAGAACAAAAGATAGGGTTTACGGATGAGTTGAAGTCGAAAACCTTGAAGCGGCCGGAAAACCACGCAAAACTCCCTCCAAATACGGCAATGCGAAGTTGGGAAGAAGTGTTAGGGTGTTCTCAAGCAAAGAGGGAGTGTGGGAATGAGAAGAAACGATGATCCTTTAAAAGGACTCGCACCTCTTGGCATTCTGTACAACCGCATGGGCGTGCGGAAATTACCAACACCCATGCGCCTCCACTAGAAAGCTTCACAAGGACAGGTGCACGCCCCTGTGCCCTCTGGGGAAAACACTCACTGCCTCTGAACGCAAATACATGGGCATGTGGGAAATACCAACGCCCGTGTGCCTGACCCACATGGGCTGCCGCACGCCCTGTAGCTTCTCTGTGAACCTGAGAAGAATCGCTAAGTGTTCAACACACCTGTGTGAAAATCCCGCACTGGCGTGGGTATTCACAAGCCCAACTCATAGGGGCAGGCGCACACTCCTGTGTCTTCTCAGGATGGAGAAAACTCATCTACAGAGATCCCCACGAGCATGTGGAAATTACCCATGCCCGTGCGTATTTCACAAGTTCGCCCACAGGGGCGAGTCCACGCCCCTATGTGCTCTCGGGATAGTTTGCCAAGTCTCTGCAAGAAATCACACGCCCATGCGGAAATTAACCACGGGCGTGCGAGAATTACAAGGTCGTTCACAGGGGTGAGTCCACTCCCCTGTGCCTTTTCTTGATGAGCTCACAATACAAAACCATGGGTGTGTGTTAATTCCACACGCCCGTGTGTTTTCTCCGAATGCCTTAGAAAACTCTGTAGGCTCTGCAGAAAATTTCTGAACATGTTTACACACTCAGAGTCTGCCCTAATATGCAAACTATACCAGTGAGAAACATGATAGATAGCTTACATGAACAAAACTTCATCAAATTCATATGAAAACACACGGTGAAATTACAAGTATACGAGAAAATCACAGCAAAAGCATCTACAAATCAAGACACCGACACTCAACAATTTATTCAAGCAAACACTAAACTACCAAATTAAGAAAATAGTAATCACTTTGGTTGTCTCCCAAGAAGCGCTTGTTTAATGTCACTTAGCTTGAAGGACCTTGTCTTACCTCACAGGTGCTCATAGATGAATGTTGCCCTCTTACCCATGACTTGGAAACATGATGAGCAAGTCTCTTGAAGGTAGAGGGGGAATTATCAGGCTTGGGACCACCTAGCAATGATTCATCTAATTTGTTCGGTTCGTGCATGTCTCCAACAGCCTTGGAGCGTTTCCGGTGGTGTCTCCTAGCCCTCTTCATCTTCCGGAGCACCTTCTTCATGATCCCCGGGGTAGATAGTACTTCTTCCGTCGAACCAAGCATCATGATTCTTTCATCGTCCATCTCTTGGTCAAACAAACCCTCGTACGGGTCCGGATTGAACATTTCCTGCATATATTCATCAACAATCTCATCAGTAGTGTCTAGAAAATACAAAGTATCATTGAAATCAAGAGAATGCTGCATAGCTTCAGTAAGGCAGTATGTGAGCTTGTCATCTCCAACTCTCATTGTTAACTCTCTGCCGTCCATGTCAATCAATGCTTTGGAAGTCCACAAGAACGGCCTCCCAAGTATCAAGAATACATCCGTATCCTCATCGATGTCTAGCACCACAACTATAGGAAATATATACTTGTCGACATTGACAAGCACGTCTTCAATGATACCCCTCAGATGTCTCACTATTCGATCCACCAATTGCAAAGTCATCCGAGTGGGCCTAGGCTCTCCCAAGCCTAGCTTCCGAAAGAAGGTGTATGGCATGACGTTGATACTGGTCCCTGAGTCCGCCAATGCCATTTCTTCACCCAAATTGCCAATGTTACACGGAATGATGAAGCTTCTCGGGTCTTTCTTCTTGTTTGGCATATTCTTTTGCAACACCGCCGAGCAAGAAACATCTAAGATTACTGAAACACTATCCTCCAACTTCCTCTTGTTGGTCAACAAATCTTTAAAGAATTTTGCATACTTAGACATTTGATCCAATGCCTCAACAAAAGGGATATTGATGTGGAGTTGTTTGAACAAACTCATGAACTTATTATACTATTTATCCCCTTGGTTATTCTTCAATCTAGAGGGATAAGGGATTCTTGGCTTGAAAGTTGGGGGTGCCACCTCATTCTCTTTGCTTGCTCCCTTCTCAACCTCTATAACCTCGGGTGCGTGTTCATTGGGCTTCTCACTCAGAAACTTACCCTCAACCTCATGACCACTTCTCAAAGTGATCGCCTTTGCATGCTCTCTAGGGTTGGTCTCGGTGTTACTTGGCAAGCTTCCTTCTGGCTTTTCCGATAAGGACTTTGCAATCTGCCCTACCAGATTTTCAAGATTATGCAAAGAGGTGGTGTGGTTGCGAAGTTAGCCTCAACTGATTGGAACATTGTATCAGATGATTGCACAAACCTAGTTAAGGCCTTCTCCAAATCGTTCATTTGGGTCTCTGAATAGTGTCAATACTATGGAAGCTCGTGTAGGATCTATCAAACTCAAATGATGATAATACCTCCAGTGCGAGCTCTCGGATGATTGGCTCATTAATTATCAATAACTGCCTCTAACCACCTACTTATACGAGATCCTTGACCTCGTCGGCAAACTCATCTCCCTGCTGTAGATCTCTCAGTCTGCTCGTATCTAGGAATCGAGTTTGTCCAAACCGAACTCTCGACAACCTTTCAAAAAGAACTGGTGCTCAGGAATAGTGAAACTCATACCCTCAGCCTCGGAAGATGACTCACACGGCCGCTTATCCGTCTGCTTCTTTGACCGAGGTGCCATAGTCTGCAAAATTTAAAATACAATCGATCAAACAGGTTGATTAGCCAATGCTGTAGAAATCCACACGGTCGTGTGGAATTTTCACACGCCCGTGTGGATCCACGGGGCGTGAAACTTGCACGGCTGCGCCTTAAAAATCCAACAACGCATCGTGAAATAAATTCTACTTTGTTCTAAAACACAAATAATGTTTTGAATTGAAGAGACGAAGCATTTTCACTAAATTAATCGTTGGAAACCATGTATTGGCAAAGAAAATGATAAATAGGGCTTACCGATGAAATGGGATGAGAAAATGAATAACTGGCCGGAAAACCTCACAAAAATCCTACCCAATCAGTGCTATGAAGTCGAAGAATGATGTGAGAATGTTTTCAGACGAATAGAGGAAGTGAAGAGGGAGAGAAACTAGTCTTCTTTAAAAAGAAATGGCGCCCCTTGGCATTTTGTGCATCCACACGAGCTTGTGGAAATTGCCCACGCCCGTGCGCCTCATTACAAGAGAACCACAGGGGCGTACACACGCCCCTGTGCGCTCTTAGGAAAACACTCCTTCGACTCTGACTGCTCTCGCACGGGCGTGCGAAAAATACCCACGCCCATGCACCCGACCCACATGGGCAGCCGCACGCCCCTGTGGCTTCCCTGGACATCCGAGAAAAATGCCAAGTGTTCTACACGCCCGTGCAGAAATTCCGCACGGGCGTGGACATTCATATGCCCAACTCACAGGGGCAGCCACATGCTCCTGTGTTTTCTCATGATGGAGAGAACTCCTCTGCAGAATTTCGCATGAGCGTGTGGAAATTACCCACGCCCGTGTGTGGTTCACAAGGTCGCCCACAGGGGCGAGTCCACGCCCCTGTGTGCTCTCGGGATAATCCACCCAACTCTGCAAGAATTCACACGCCCATGCGGAAATTACCCACGGGCGTGTGACAGTCGCATGGTTATTCACAGGGGCAGCCGCACGCCCATCTTCCTTCTCTGGATGAGCTCACAATACATATACACGGGCATGTGGAAATTCCCCACGCCCGTGCATTTTCACTAGATCTCTTAGAAAAACCTGCAAGCTCTACAGAAAATCTCTGAACATGTTTACACGCTCAGAGCCTGCCCTATTATGCAAATTTTACCAGTGAAAAACATGAAATAGAGCTCAAATGACCAAACTTCGCCAATTCCACATGAAAACACACGATGACTTTAAAACCCCACAATAAAATCGTAGCACAAGCATCTAAAAATCAAGACACCAACACTCCATAATTTATTCATGCAAAACACTACATTATTCAACTAAGAAAAACAGTAAACACTTGGGTTGGCTTCCATGAAGCACTTGTTTAACGTCACTAAGCTTGACATACCTTGTCTTACCTCACGGGGGTTCATAGATGAAGGTTGCCCTCTTACCCATGACTTGAAAGCATGATGACAACAATCTATTGAAAGTAGAGGGTGTATTATCGGGCTTGGGACCACCTAGCAATGATTCATCCAACTCCTTCTATTTACGGACGTCTCCAACAGCCTTGGAGTATTTCCGGTGGCGTCTCCTAGCCCTCTTCATTTTCTGGAGCACCTTCTTCAAGATTCCCGGGGTAGATGGTACTTCTTCCGTCGTTCCAAGCATCATTACATTTTCATATCCCTCCTCTTGGTCGAACAAACCTTCATACGGATCCAAATTGAATATTTCCTGCATGTATTCATCAATAATCTCATCAGTAGTGTCTAGAAAGGCGGTATGTGAGCTTGTCATCTCCAACTCTCGATGTGAGATCTCCGCCGTCCATATCAATCAATGCTTTGGAAGTCAACAAGAACGGTCTCCCAAGTATCAAGGCTACATCCGCATCCTCATCGACATCTAACACTACAAAGTCAACCGGAAAAATGTACTTGTCCACCTTGACAAGCACCTCTTCAATGATGCCTCTCGGATGTCGCACTGTTCGGTCTGCTAGTTGCAAAGTCATCTGAGTAGGCCTAGGCTCACCCAAGCCTAGCTTTTGAAAGAAGGTGTATGGCATAACGTTGATACTGGCCCCTGAGTCTGCCAATGCCATTTCCTCACCTAGATTACCAATATTACACGGAATGATGAAGCTTCCAGTGTCTTTCTTCTTGTTCGGCATGTTCTTTTGTAATACTGGCGAGCATGAAGCATCTAAAATCACTGAAGCACTTACCTCCAACTTCCTCTTGTTAGTCAACAAGTCTTTCAAGAACATCACATACTTAGGCATTTGGGCCAATGCCTCCATAAAAGGAATATTGATATGGAGTTGCTTGAACAAACTCATGAACTTCTTATACTGTTCATCCCCTTGGTCATTTTTCAATCTAGAGGGATAAGGGATTCTTGGCTTGAAAGTTGGGGGTGCCATCTCTTTCTCTTTGCTTGTCCCTTCTTCTACCTCTATAACCTCGGGTGCATGTTCTTTTGGCTTCTCACTCGCAAGCCTGCCTTCAACCTCACGACCACTTCTCAAAGTGATCGGCTTCACATGCTCTCTAGGGTTGGTCTCTGTATTGCTCGGCAAACTTCCATGTGGCCTTTCAGAAATTGACTTCAAAATTTGCCCCACCTGATTTTCAAGTGTATGCAAAGAGGCGGTGAGGTTGCGAAGTGTAGCCTCGACTGATTCAAACCTTGTATTTGCAGATTGCACAAATCTAGTCAAGTGCTTCTCTAAGTCTTTCTTTCGGGTTTCCAAACCTGAGACTCTATTTTCCACCTGAGGGTCTTGTTGTTATTATTGGAAACCCGGTAGCCCCATGGCCCATTTGTGGACCCTAATTGCTCCATGAGAAATTGGGATGATTCTTCCAACCCGAATTGTAGGTATTGCTATATGGGTTTCCTTGAGGTCTCATGCCATTGCATACAAAATCAACGTTCTCCACCGAAGAAACATCATCGATAGAGATCGGGCAATCAGAGGGAGCATGTCCTCCACCACACCCGGTGCAATTAGTCACGGCCACCACTCTGTTTGAAGTTAGAAGATCTAACTTTTTACTCAAATTTTCCACTTGAGCCACCAATGAAGTTACCGCATCTATTTCATGGAGACCGCCGACTTTTTTCTTCTCCTTAGCATTCCATTGGCAGCTGTTTAACCCCATTTCTTTAATTAACTGACGGGCCTCATCGGGTGTCTTGCTACCTAAGGTACCTCCTGCTGCCGCATCCAAGAGTTGCCTTGTACTCGGGTTCAAACCATTGTAAAAGGTCTAAACAATCATCCACTCCAGGAATCCATGTTGCGGGCACTTTCTCAGGAGCTCCTTGAACCTTTCCCATGTCTCAAATAGAGACTCCAATTCCAACTGAACAAAGGATGAGATCTCATTCCTAAGCATTGCAGATTTTCCGGGAGGGAAATAACGGGCAAGAAATGCTTCTACCATCTCCTCCCATGTGGTGATCGATGCTCTAGGTAATGAGTGTAGCCACTGCTTCGCTCTCCTCTTTAGGGAAAATGGGAAGGGTCTCAACTTGATGGCATCATCCGTCACTCTGTTTATCTTCAGCATATCGCACACCTCGAGAAAACTCTCTATATGACTGTTTGGATCCTCATTGGCCAAACCATTGAACTGTGCGGATTGATGCAACATGTGGATGAATGCCGGCTTTAACTCAAAGTTCTGAGCTGTAATCGGGGGACACACAATACTTGATTGTGTCCCCAACACTGAAGGTCTGGCATAATCGGATAATGTTCACTGTTGCTCATTCTGTTCTGCTATGTTTTCAGATTCTTCCACTTCCAAATAAGGTAAATTAGACTGTTCTTGCACAGGCTCTTTCCCTTTTCTTCTAAGTGTACGTTCAAGCTCAGGATCTCCTTCAATCAGTATTGTGGGATTCCCTCGGGTCATAACCTGGAGCTGCACCTAAAAAGAAAGAAAAAGAAATCAGAACGATGATAGAATAAGAAGATATGAAATAGAATGTATGGTGAAATAGCTAAGAAAACAAAGTCTAAAGTATCTCTAAATGCTTATTCCCCGGCAACGGCCCCAAAAACTTGACAAGTTCCCCTTGCGTATATCCCGCAAGTGCACGGATTTGTCAAAGTAATAATTCCGAATGAGCGGGTATCGAATCCACAGGCAGTAGGGAGTAAAAACACTTAATCCGCTTCTTAGCTATGTGAAAGATCAATAGTGATAAGTGTGACAATGATTCAATTCTCAAAGTAAAAGCAACAAGTAAGAGAGCACGAGTAAAGAAGGAGGTAAGGCAATCGATAAAGATGGGGTACTCGGATAATGTTCCACCTAGGATAAGTATTTCAAGTGCAAGAACCCTCTATTATGCTTCCTAATCAATGCAATGGTGAGTCGTGGAAATCCTTAAATACATAGTCCCAAATCTAAGGTCAACTATGCCTAACTCTATACATGTCTCAGAGGAGAGATTAGATAACCTCTCAACCTCGCACTCGAATAGAGTTGCAATGAGCTCTAGGGATTCCAAGTGATAAATCTCTTCCTAATTATAGACCTAACCCTTTGGTCCAGGCAGAAGGTCCCTAACCATGATTAAACCCTAGATACTAAGATCGCCTCAACGCTTCACTCCGTTGCAAGAGCAACTAAGCCCCAGCGGAGGGTTATCCCTTAGACCATTCACTCTATTATGGATGAAAAGAACTCGAGTAATAGAGATAAAATCTATCACGTCAGAGGGGAAAGGGGACGCTCCTGTACCTCTCGACTCACCCTCTCAATCCTTTCCAACCTAGCTTTGTCTAACGATTGTGGTGTATCACTCACTCACAAGGTTACCAACAAGAATTCTCAACCCTAGTGTCACTCAAGGGGAAATGTTCATACAATCAAGCATTCAAGGTTGGAACTCACAATAAACATCAATTAATTGAAAGCATAATAAAGAGATTTAATGAAACAAATACATCCTAGGGTTTACAAATACCCAAGTACCCACTAGGGGTTTAGCTCTCCATGGAGCTAAGTACAATCAAAGAAATAGAATGTAAAAGCAATGAATCCATAGAGAAACCCCCTCGATAGTCGTGTCAATGGTCTTGTGGAGAGTCCTCTACTCGTCGCAAAGGATCCTTTGTCCAGCCTAGGATACACCTTGCCGGATCGGTGCCGATGAAAGCTCTCCCAATAACCTTCTTCCAAATGATGCGCGATGTCGGAGCCATAGAACCTCTTTAAAACCCTAGCCAATATCGCTCAAAACCCTAGCCGAAGCCCTCTCTCAAGTTGGGGAAAAGATGGAGAAAAGAATGCTGAAATCTGGGCTGAATCGGCTTTAAATAGGGCTGGAATCGGGCAACCACACAGGCTTGTGGATCTTTCACACGCCCATGTGGAATTTCCACACGGGCATGGATAATTTCCACACGCCCGTGTGGGTTCTCTAAATTCCTATTTTCTCGGCCGGTTGTGAACAGTGCTGCTATAATACTTTGCTCCAATGTTGCTACAGTATTCGACCTGAATAGGTTCCCGAATCCATGTTTTCATTGGGGTAATGCAAATGGGCACACGTTCACATCATGGATCACTTGCTTCTTCAATGATAGACAAGTTGGTGGAGCTCTTGTTCTATGTGCATAAGTCGGAATGCTTGAGTGTGACTACCCTTGTGCCCCTCCAAATGGATGTGCCAACTTGAATACGAGGAGGTTGGCACACACTCTTGCATCTCACACCCGACCTATGTCTTCACGTTTGAACTTTAGCAAGATTTCCCCAAAAATCGGTGCATTATGATCCACATTGGCTTCTTTCCTTCATAATCGGCCTCATAACCCTACCTGCACGAAAGTAACATAAAAACACACATATTAGTGTAAAAACCCGAGAAGAGTAATGCTCAACATAAGGAAAGAATGCTTCACATTAATATCACATAAGCACTTATCACTAAGGTCAACCGTTAATAACTCTACACTATGTCCCGGCGAAGAAATCGATCAATCTCAATACCTCACACTATGTAGAATTGCAAGACACTCTAGGGATTCCAAGTGATAAACCCTATTCCAATGTATAGATCTAACCCTTTTGTCCAATCAAAAGACCCCTAGCCACAATTAAGCACTAAATGCTAAAGTCACTTCAATGCTTCACTCCATTGCCTGTGTAACTAAGCCCCAGTTGAGGTCATCCATTAGCCCATTCACTCTACTATGACCGCAAAGAATTCTTGGAAAGTGGTGGCAGGATAAATCACATTGGAGGGGAAAGGGGACGCTCCGTTACCTCTCGACTCATCCTCTCGACCCTCTCCAATCTTGCAATGTCTAACTGACAACGCCCCTTGCGTGTGTCCCGGAAGTGCACGGGTTTGTCGAAGTAATAAATCCCAGGTGAGTGGGTATCATATCCACAGGAAGTAGGGAGTAAAAAATACTTAGATTGTTTCTTAACTAGCAAAGTATGAATAGTGATTTGTGTGACAAGTAAGAGAGACAAGAGAGAGAGAGAGCAAGTAAAGGAAAGATAAGGCAATCGATATAAATGGGGTACTCGGATATTGATCCGCCTAGGACAATCATTTGAAGTGCAAAAACCCTATAATATGCTTCCTAACTAATGTATTAATGAGTCGTGAAGATCCTTTAATACATGGTCCCAAATCTAAGGTCAACCATGCCTAACCCTATACATGTCTCGGAGGAGAAATTGAACAATCTCTCAACCTCGCACTCGTATGGAATTCCAATGAGTTCTAGGGATTCCAAGTGATAAATCCAATTCCTATATTTAGACTTAACCCTTTGGTCCAGGCGGAAAGTCCATAGTCAAAATTAAGCCCTAGATGCTAAAATCACTTCAACACTTCACTCCATTTCACTCGCAACTAAGTTCCAGTGGAAGGTCATCCCTTAGCACATTCAATCTACTATGACCGCAAAGAACTCAAGGAATTGGAGGTAGAATAAATCACACCGGAGGGGAAAGGGTACGCTCCGCTACCTCTCGACTCACCCTCACAACTCTCTCCAATCTAGCTTTCTCTAACTCTCTTGGTGTGTCACTCACTCACAAGAGTTACCAACAAGAACCCTCAACCCTAGTGTCACTCTAAGGGAGTATTCATACAATCAATGCATTCAAGATTGGAACTCAATAAAAACATCTATTAATGGAATCATAATAAAAAGGTTCAAAGAAACAATTACATCCTAGGGTTCACAATCCAAGTACCCACTAGGGGGTTTAGCTCTCCATGGAGCTAATTACAATCAATGAAATCGAATGTAAAAACAAAGAATCCATAGAAAAACCCCTTGATGGTCATGACGATTGTCTTATGGATAGTCCTCTACTCATCCAAGGGTCCCTTTGTCCGGCCTAGGATATACCTAGCCGGATTGGTGCCGACGAAAACTCTCCCACTAACCTTCTTCCAAATGGAGTGCGATGTCGAAGCCATAGAACCTCTCCCAATCCCTAGCCAATACCTCTCAAAATCGTAGCCGTAATCCTCTCTCAAGTTGGGGAAAATATAGAGAAAAGAATCCTGAAATCGTTGTTGAAATCGACCTTAAATAAGGCTGGAATCGGGAATCCACACGCCCATGTGAATATTTCACATGGCTCATGTGGAATTAACGCACGGGTGTTTGGAATTTCCACACGCCCATGTGGCTTCTCTAGATAACTCCTTCGGCCAGCCATGAAAAGTATCTGCTGTAGTATTTTGGTACAGCGTTGCTACATTCCCCTGCTATAGTACCGGTCCAAAACACTCCTGAAATCATGCTTTCATCGAGGTAACATAAACAAGCACACGTTTACGTCGTAGATCGCTTTGCTTCTTTAATGAACACCCGCATTGTTGGAGATCTTGTTACACATGCACAAGCCAGAATACTTAGAATGCGACTGCCTCTGTGCCCCTCCAAATCATTGTGCTAGCTTGAATACAAGGAGGTTGTCACAAATTCTAGCGTCTTGAAACCGACTTATGTCTTCACGTTTGAACCTTCTCAAGATTTCTTCCAAATGGTGCACTCACGATCTACAGTGGCTTATTTCTATAAGATTCGGCTTCACAAACCTATATGCATGAAAGTAATATAAATACACACATACTAGCGTTAAAACCCGATAAGAGTAATGCTCATCATAATGAAAGAACACTTTGTCTTCTTATCACACAAGCACTTATCAAACTCCCCCACACTTAAGCTTTTGCTTGTCCTCAAGCAAAAATTAAAACATTATATGGATAGATGAAGGAAATATTGGAAGTGATTGGCCTTAGGTTCACCAAAGCATGCAAAGAGAGCATTCTACAAGTAAGGGAGATTTCAACACTAAATACGAAAAATCAATGCTCTAGCTAAAAACTTGAATAAAAAAGGACAACAAACCCGAAATCGTGTAAGTGTGGGAACTCACTCAAGTCAACCCAAACTATACCCCTCAAAGTTCTACATATAAGGGACTTATTTATCTACAAAAGGTAACAAAAATTCAAAAAGGGTAGTAGCTTCACACATCGTCTATGGTAGCCCTATCCAAAGCGGCCGCTATGGTGGCTTTCACATTTTTCAGGTGGTAGCTTTCACACATCCCATGGGATAGCTCTTTCTCTTATTAGGGCATAACTAGTATTTGACTTATGAGAGTAGCTTCATACATCATAGGTGGTAGCTCTTTCCACCCAACAAGCACAACTAAACAACAAAACTATTTTGTTCTTTCTTTTCATTTTTCCATTTTTTCACAAATAACAAAAGAAATAACAATAATTAGACCCTTTAACATCGAACATGAGTTTCCAAAAGAGTTTAGAGAGTGAGTAGTGCAACAAGTGTGAATCGGGAAAAATTCCTACAAATTCAAGCAAAAACTAGAGCATGAAGACATTCAATGTTAAAAATTCTCCTCCTAAACACAAGAATATAATCATTGCAACTAAGGTGAACCGCCATTGGCTATGTGAGCATGTATAACAATCAAGACTAATATAAAAGAGATGTGTGCACTATGAAACTCGCCCCCCCCCCCCCACACACACTTAAGTTGTACATTATCCCCAATGTAAACATGCATTCTCACTCATGATGTATATAAATAAAGAATAAATGTGGGAGAAGCAATTGAAACAATACTCCCCTGACTTTAAGTGTTCCGTTTGATGGAGTCAATTTGTTGGGAGTGGTGTTCCAACGGATTGTGAAGCACACACGGCCAAGTGCCAAAGCATCTTGGCAGTGTTTATGACAAGTTCTCAATTCCCATGTTGACAAGACCATCTGCATGCATACACGAGGGGGTTCTGTGAAGCTCAATAAAACAAAAATAGCTCTAGTATATATAAATGATAGAGAAATGAATACAACTCGAGACACCAAAAAGAAAATATAAACTAAGAAGGAAAGTCCTTTCTGAGTATACAAGTCCAAAAGGAAATGTACAAAGTAAAGAAATGAAAAATGAAATCAAGTGTCGGTGCCACGCTCTGGCTCCTTTATTACTGATGCTGGTGCTAGGTCAAAGTATGCGGGTGGAGGTGGTGATGGTGATGCTGGACGGGTCTGAGGGGCCCTCGGCAGTAAGACAAATGATGAGGAGACGTCTCGCTCTAGAATCTGCTATAGCGTGCCAAAACATGCCATGAACTCTGTGTACTTTACGGCCTGCGCAGTCCGAACCTCAGCAATCTCTAGTCGGACCTCAGCGACCTATGTCTGTATCACCCCCACAGTATTTTTGAGCCTCTCAAAGCGATCATGGGCTCGAGATGGTGAAAACATGCGTACTGGGGGTGGGTCCTCTACCACAGGAGGTGCATCGGTCTCTATCTGTGTCAACAGAGGCTCAGGACCAGGCTGCTAATTCTCGGCATCATAACCCTCCTCCTCTTCTATATCTGGAACTGATAGAACCAAGGCATAAACTCCTGTCCGAACCCTCCAGACCATATCCATCAATCTCATCGTCTCCAGGCTTAGGGGAGCAGGTATACTCGTTTTCTCAGCCCGCGAATCGCGATCAAGAGACCCATACCCAAAACTAGTCTCATAATATAGGGGCCTGAGAAGATTGCTCGTAATCTAGCATACTGCCCCTGATGTCGGATGTAGTCTGTAACGAAATGCCCCAGATGAATCGGTATGCACTGAACCATCGAATACAAGTATAGAAGCTCCTGCTAGCTCAGGACACCAGTGCTATCAGCATGACCATTCACCGACCTGCTTAGAATGACATGTAAATATCGGTATGCAGGTCGAGGGAGGCACGTGGCCTTGGACACCCCCGGCTCATACTGACCCTGCCCACACAATGCTCTATAAGCTCTTTGTGGTGTCAAAGCTCCAGGGTAATCTGTCGATAACTGGGAATACTCCTCAATGTCTGTAAAGCCTCCTCGTATAAGCCAAGCTCAACTGAAAATTGAGTAATGGTCATGCTATGATGATGTCTAAATGCTCTAAATTGAATGGCATCCAAACTATCAAATCTCTCATAAGATCTATCGAACTCAAATGATAATAAGACCTCAAGTGTAAGCCCATAAAAGGCTGGCTCCCTAGTCAACAATAACTGCCTCCAACCTCCCACTGAAACGAGATCATCGACCTCATCTGTGAACTCATCTCCTTGCTATAGATCTCTCAATATCCTCATGTCCAGGAATCGAGTCTTTAAAAAATGAAGTCTCGACAAACGCTCAAAACGCGCCTGGTGCTCGGGAATAGCAAATCTCATGTCCTCCGACTAAGGGAATGACTCACGCGGCCATTTCTTGGATTGCTTCTTAGACCGAGGTACCATATGCTGCAAGATTTGAAAGAAAATTGACTAAACTAGTTAATTAAGCAATGCTGCAAAAATTCACACGGTCGTGTGGACTTTCAGCACGCCCGTGTGGATCCACGGGGCATGAAATACACACGGCGGCACCTCAAAAATAAAAAAATATACTGTTAGATTGCTTCTAACTTCGTTCTAAACATGCATATTATTTTAATTACAAAGACGAAGCATCATTCACCAGTTTCATCGATTAAAATCAAGAATTGATGATGAAAACAAAAGATAAGGCTTACCATCGATGTGAAATGGGAAAAAACTTGAATCGGCCGGAAAACATAAACAAAAATCCCTCCAAATTGGCAATACGAAATCGGTTGAAAGTGTGAATGTGATTACAGATGAATGGAAAGTGTGAAAATGAGAAGACACAATGTTCCTTTTAAAAGGACACATGCCTCTTGGCGTTCTGTACATCCACACGGGTGTGCGGAAATTATACAGCCTGTGCGCCTCCACATGAGAGCTTCATAGCCTCTGAATGTAAATGCACGGGCGTGTGGAAAATACCCATGCCCGTGCACCTGATCCACAGGGGTAACCGCATGCCCTATGGCTTCTCTTTCCAACTGAGAAGAATCTCTAAGTGTTTCGCACGCCCATACAGAAATTCCGTATGGGCGTGGACATTCACAAGCCCAACTCACACGGGCAACCACATGCCCCTATGTCTTCTCGGGATGGGGAGAACTCGTCTTCAGAGATCTGCATGGGCGTGGGGAAAATACCCATGCCCGTGTGTTCTCGGGATAAATCACCAAGTCTCTGCAGGAAAACGCACGCCCGTGGGGAAGTTCCCGCGGGCGTGCAAAAATCGCAAGGTCGCTCACAGGAGCAAATCCACGCCCCTGTGCTTTCTCTGGATGAGCTCGTAATACAACTCCACAGGCCTGCGGAAATTCCATACGCCCGTGCGTTTTCTCTGGATGACTTAGAAAACTCTGCAGGCTCTGCAGAAATTTCCTGAACATGTTTACACTTTCAGAGCCTGCCCTTTTATGCAAAATACGCCAACAGAAAATATTAAAAACAAGCTCAAGCGACTTACTTCGCCAAATCCTCATGAAACCACACTATGACATTAAAATCCACAAAATAATACACCGCACAAGCATCTAAAGATCAAGACACCAACACTCAACAAGTTATTCACGCAAAAACTAAACTACTTAACTAAGAAAACAGTAAATTTTTTGGGTTGCCTCACAAGAAGCGCTTGTTTTACATCACTAAGCTAGACGTGCCTCTTTCTTTCCTCACGGGGACTCATAGATGAAGATTGCCCTCTTACCCATGGTTTGAAAGCATGACAAGTAAAGTCTCTTGAAGGTAGAGGGGGAGTTATCGGGCTTGGGGCCATCTAACAATGGTTTATCCAACTTGTTTGGTTCACGCACATCTCTAACAGCCTTGGAGCATTTCTTGTGGCGTCTCCTCGCAGTCTTCATCTTTTGAAGCACCTTCTTCAGGATCCCCAGAGTAGATGGTACTTCTTCCGTCGAGCCAAGCATCATTATTTCTTCATTTTCCTCCTCTTGGTCGAATAGACCCCCATACGGGTATGGATTGGACATTTCCTGCATATATTTGTCAACAATCTCATTAGTAGTGTCTAGAAAATCCAAATTATCATCAAAATCAAGAGAATGCCACATGGCTTCAGCAAGGCGGTATGTGAGCTTGTCATCTCCTACTCTCAAAGTTAGCTACCCGCCGTCCATGTCAATCAATGCCTTGGAAGTCCGCAAGAATGGCCTCCCAAGTATCACGGGTACATCCGCATCTTCATCGATGTCTAGCACCACAAAATCCACAGGGAATATGTACTTGTCCACCTTGACAAGCACATCTTTGACAATACATCTCAGATGTCTCACCATTCGGTCCGACAATTGCAAAGTCATCCGAGTGGGCCTAGGCTCGCCCAATCCTAGCCTCTGAAAGAAGGTGTATGGCACAACATTGATACTGGCCCCTGAGTCCGCCAATGCCATTTCTTCACCTAAATTGCCAATATTGCACGGAATGATGAAGCTTCCTGGGACTTTCCTCTTGTTTGGTATGTTCTTTTGCAAAACCGCTGAGAAAGAAGAATCTAAGATCACTAAAGCACTCTCCTCTAACTTCCTCTTGTTAGTCAACAAGTCTTTCAAAAATTTTGCATACTTAGCCATTTGAGCCAATGCCTTAACAAAAGGAATGTTGATGTGGAGTTGCTTAAACAGACTCAGGAATTTCTTGTATTGTTCATCCGCTTGGTCATTATTCAACCTAGAGGGATAAGGGATTCTTGGCATGAAAGATGGGGGGACCATCTCCTTCTCTTTGCTTGTTCCCTCTTCAACCTCTATGACCTCGGGTGTGTGTTCATTGGGCTTCTCACTTGGAAACCTATCTTCAACCTCACGGCCTTGCTTCATCGGAGTATACCCTATGCTTAACGGAGAGATCCTTGGAGAAGGAAAAGCTGCTATTGAAGATCATCATGATAATAGAATGGGTTTTCTTCATAGAATACTTGTATTATCATTTAATTTCATTCTTAAAGATTTATTACTCCATCAAGAGCTAAACCCTATTGGGCACTTGGGTATATGAAACCTAGGTTTTATTTGTTTCATTGACTTTATTATGTTTCATTTAATTGAGTTTCAATCTTGTTTCCTTATTTTTCTATTTTCCCTTAAATTGACACTAGGGTTGAGAATCCATCCACTCATCCTTTTGATGAGTAAAAGCTTCATTAAGATTAGATTAAGCAAGGTT
The DNA here is from genome assembly GCF_009730915.1 of Dioscorea cayenensis subsp. rotundata. Classification (NCBI taxonomy): domain Eukaryota; kingdom Viridiplantae; phylum Streptophyta; class Magnoliopsida; order Dioscoreales; family Dioscoreaceae; genus Dioscorea; species Dioscorea cayenensis. The sequence goes on along the minus strand of NC_052481.1, from coordinate 12,106,247 downwards.
GAAAAGGGTTGAGAGGGTGAGCCAAGAGGTAGCGAAACGTCCCCTTTCTCTTTCGACATAATTTATCCTACCTCCACATTCCAAGAGTTTTTTGCAATCATAACAGAGTGAAGTGTCGTGAGATCCTCTCTACTAGGGCTTAGTTGTGCAGGCACAACAGAGTGAAGTGTTGAGAGATCCTCCTCACTGGGGCTTAGTTGTGATTGGGGATCCTTCACCTTGACCAAAGGGTTTGATTTAGATTTGGGAATAGGATCTTTCACTTGGAGTACCTAGAACCCCAAGTAGTCTCACGCAATGTGAGGTGTTAAGAGTATTTTTTTTTGCCGGGGCATACGTAGAGGACTAGTCATAGTTGACCTTAGATTTGAGACCGTGTTTTTTGAATTTCAATAACTCATTAAATTTCAATTAGGGAACTTAGTTTAGTCTTGCACTTGAAATAAAATAACCTAGGTGTAGCATTGTTCGGGTGCCCAACATTTCTACTAATTGTTCTTCCTCCTGTCCGGTTCTTGAATCGTTTATTTGCATTTTAAATTGTTAACATTTGAACACATCTCACCAATCATTTGTCACTTAGTTTATTTCGTAATACTATTTTTACTTAGAACCTATTCCCTATGGATTCGACTACCTGCCTAGTTGAGTACTTTATTACTTCGATAACCCGTGCACTTATGGTACATGATAAGTGCTTGTGTGTTAAGAATGCGAAGTATTCTTTCCTTACGATGAGCATTACTTTTATCAGGTTTAAGCACTAATACATTTGGTGGAATCTTGGAAGGAACAAATGCGAAGACACAAGTGGGGGCTATAAGATAAGTGAATGTGTGCCAACCTTCATGTATTCAAAGCCATTACAATGAGTTGGAGGGGCACGAAGGTAGTCATATTTGCGTATTCCAACTTGTGCAATTATAGTAAGATCTTCACCAATGAACCCGTTTATTGATAAAGCGATGCAATCTACGGCATAAACATGTGCCCGTTTATGTTGCCTCAATGAGGAATATGAAAACAATTACATCCTAGGGTTCACAAATACCCAAGTACCTACTAGGGGGTTTAGCTCTCCATGGAGCTAGTTACAATCAATGAAATCAAATGTAAAAGCAAAGAATCCATAGAAAACCCCCTCTATAGTCATGGCGATTGTCTTGTGGAGAGTCCTCTACTCATCCAAGGGTCCCTTTGTCCTGCCTAGGATACACCTCGCCGGATCCGTGCTGACGAAAGCTCTCCCACTAACATTCTTCCAAACAGAGCGTGATGTCGGAGCCGTAAAACTTCTCCAAATCCCTAGCAAATACATCTCAAAATCCTAGCCGAAGACCTCTCTCAAGTTGTGTAAAAAAATGGAGAAAAGAATGCTAAAATCGGGGCTAAAATTGTCTTTTAAAGGGCTGGAATTGGGAATCCACATGCCCCTATGGGTTCCCCTGTGGATCTTTCACACGGGCGTGTGGAATTAAAGCACTCCCGTGTGGATTCTCTATTTTTATCCTTCTTCGGCATGCTAGGAACAGTACCTGCTACAGTGTTTTTGCTATAGTACCCTGCTACAGTGCCGGCCTGAAACACTCGTGAATCCATGCTTTTCATCGAGGTAATGGAAACGACACACATTTACGTCATAGATCTCTTTGCTTCTTCAATAACGGACATGTTGGTGGAGATCTTGCTATACATGCACAAGCCAAAATGCTTGAATGTGACTGCCCTTGTGCCACTCCAAATCATTGTGCTAACTTGAATACGAGGAGGTTGGCACACATTCCCACATTTCGAACCCGACTTATATCTTCGCATTTGAACCTAATCAAGATTTCCTCCAAATGGTGCATTTATGATCCACATTTGCTTCTTTCTCTAATATTCGGCCTCACAACCCTATATTCATGAAAGTAACATAAATACACACATATAAGCGTTAAAACCCGATAAAAGTAATGCTCATCATAAGGAAAGAACACGTCATATTCTTATCGCCTAAGCACTTATCAAAACTCAAAAGACGCAGTATTTCCAGTGTAAGTGGCAGGATACTTGGCTCTCGTATCGACAAAAATCTCCTCCAGCTTCCTTGGGCCATCAGCGTGTCAATTTCACTGGCCAGCTCATCACCTAACTTAACAAACTCAAGTAAATGAACCTGGATTGTCCAAACCTAAGTCTCGATAGTCTCTCAAAACGATCCTAATGCTCGGGATTCGAGAACTCAATATGTGCCAACTCAAGTGAAGTCTCTCTAGGACGCTTCCCCTCTTGCTTTTTCGAGCATGGTGCCATACCTACGATAAGTCATGAAGAAACAACCAAAGAAGCTCAGAATAAAACATACTGCAGAATTCCATACAGGCCTGTGGATATTATCCGTGCTCGAGTCAATCTGCGGGGCATGAAATCCGCACAGTTGCACATCAATTCTCCAAAAATACAACTTTAAAACACGGTTAAATGCTTTCTAAACATCCATAAACCATTATAAAGTGAAAGTTGTTGCAACTCAAGACTTTTGTTCCACTAAAAACAAGGATTGGCAAAAAAGAGAGAGATTAAAAGATTTACTAACGAAATGGGTATGAAAACTTCAAATTCGGCGTAGAAATTGACTGTAAATCCCTCTAAAATAGCTGTGAAAGGTCGGGAAATTGATCAATAGTGATTTTTTTGAGTGATTGGAAGTGAAGGATAAGAGAATTCAAGAACATTTTAAAGAAAAACTTGTCCCTCTTGGAATTCTGTGCATCCACACAAACGTGCGAAAATTACCCACGCCCGTGCGCGTTCACCAGAGAGACTCACAGGGGCAAACGCACATCCCTATGCTCTCTCTGGATGCCACTCTATGTCTTCAAAAGCATCTGTATGGGCGTGCAAAAAATATCCAAGCCCATGCGCTCGACCCACAGGAGTAGCCGCACGTCTTTGTGGTTTCTCTGTACAACCGAGAAAAATCGCTAAGTGTTTTGCACTCCCGTGGGAAAATTCCGCACGGGCGTGCACATTCACAGGTCCAACTCACAGCGGCAAGCACCCGCCCCTGTTCTTCTCTGGATAGAGAAGAGCTCTTCTGTAGAGATCCACACAGGTGTGCGGGAAGTGCCCACGCCCGTGTATTTGTTACAGGTTCGCTGGTAAGTGCTTGTGCGATATGAATGCGAAACGTTCTTTCCTTATGTTGAGCATTAATTTTCTCGGGTTTTTACACTAATATGTGTGTTTTTATGTTACTTTTATGCAGGTAGGGTTGTGAGGCCGAGTATGAAGGAAAGAAACCAATGAGGATCATAATGCACCGATTTTGGAGGAAATCTTGCTAAGGTTCAAACACGAAGACATAGGTTGGGTGTGAGATGCTAGAGTGTGTGACAACATCCTCATATTTTAGTTAGCACAACCATTTGGAGGGCCACAAGGGTAGTCACACTCAAGCATTCCAACTTATGTACATAGAACAAGATCTCCACCAACTTGTCCATCATTAAAGAAGCAAAAATACTGTAGCAGCAATGTTTACAGCCGGCCGAAAATCACAATTCCAGAGAATCCACACGGGCGTGTGGAAATTACCCACGCCATGCGGAAATTCCACAGGGGCGCCCACAGGGGCGTGTGGATTCCTGATTCCAGCCCCATTTAAAGCTGATTCAGCCCCGATTTCAGCATTCTTTTTGGCTAGGGTTTTGAGAGATATTGGCTAGGGTTTTGAAGAGGTTCTACGGCTCCGACATCGTCATTCCTTTGAAGAAGGTTGGTAGGGGAGCTTCCGTCGGTCTGTATCCTATACCGGACAAGGGAATCCTTGGACGACTAGTAGAGGACTTTCCACAAGACGATCGACACGACTATCAAGTGGGTTTCTCTATGGATTCATTGCTTTTACATTCTATTTCTTTGATTGTACTTAGCTCCATGGAGAGCTAAACCCCTAGTGGGTACTTGCGTATTTGTGAACCGTAGGATGTATTTGTTTCATTGAATCTCTTTATTATGCTTTCAATTAATTGATGTTTGTTGTGAGGTCCAACCTTGAATGCTTGATTTTATGAACATTTCCCTTAGAGTGACACTAGGGTTGAGAGTTCTTGTTGGTAACCTCGTGAGTGAGTGACACACCACGAGCATTAGACAAAGCTAGGTTGGAGAGGGTTGAGAGGGTGAGTCGAGAGGTATAGGAGCGCCCCCTTTCCCATCCGACGTGATAGATTCTACCTCCATTCCTCGAGTTCTTTGCGGCCATAATAGAGTGAATAGTCTAAGGGATGACCCTCTATTTGGGCTTAGTTATGCGTGCAATGGAGTGAAGCGTTGAGGCGATCTTAGTATCTAGGGCTTAATCATGGTTAGGGACCTTCCACCTGGACCAAAGGGTTAGGTCTATAATTAGGAAGAGATTTATCACTTGGAATCCGTAGAGCTCATTGCAACTCTATTCGAGTGCGAGGTTGAGAGGTTATTGATAAGTGCATGTGTGATATGAATGTGAAGCATTCTTTCCTTATGTTGAGCATTACTTTTCTCGGGTTTTTACATTAATATGTGTGTTTTTATGTTACTTTTATGCAGGTAGGGTTGCGAAACCAATTATAAAAGAAAGAAGCTAATGTGGATCACAATGCACCGATTTTGGAGAAAATCTTGCTAAGGTTCAAACGCGAAGATATAAGTCGGGTGCGAGATGATAGAGTGTGTGCCAACCTCCCAGTATTTGAGTTTGCACAACCATTTGGAGGGGCACAAGGGCAGTCACACTCAAGCATTCCGACATATGCACATAGAACAAGATCTCCATCAACTTATCCGTCATCAAGAAGCAAAGCGATCCACGGCACAAACGTGTGCTCGTTTATGTTACCTCGATGAAAAGTGGATTCGGGAGTATTTTTTTGGCATAGTACTGTAGCAGGTCACAGCCGGCCGAAAATGACAGTTTCAGAGAATCCACACGGGTGTGTGGAAATTACCCACGCCCGTGTGGAAATTCCCCACGGGCGCGTGAAGCATCCACGCCCGTGTAGTCGCCCGATTCCAGCCCTATTTAAAGTCGAATCAGCCCCGATTTTGGTATTCTTTTCTCCATCTTTTCCCCAACTTGAGAGAGGGCTTCGGCTAGGGTTTTGAGGGGTATTGGCCAAGATTTTGGAGAGGTTCTATGGATCTGACATCGTCATTCCTGAGGAAGAAGGTTGGTAGGGGAGCTTCCGTCGAGGCGTATCCTATACCAGATGAGGGAATCCTTGGACGACGAGTAGAGGACTCTCCGCAAGACCATCGACACAACCATCGAGGGGGTTTATTTATGGATTCATTGCTTTTACATTCAATTTTTTTGATTGTACTTAGCTCCATGGAGAGCTAAACCACTAGTGGGTACTTGGGTGATTGTGAACCCTAAGATGTATTCGTTTCCTTGAACTTCTTTATTATGCTTTCAATAAATTGATGTTTATTGTGAGTTCCAACCTTGAATGCTTGATTGTATGAATGTTTCCACTAGAGTGACACTAGGGTTGAGAGTTCTTGTTGGTAACCTTGTGAGTGAGTGACACACCACGAGCGTTAGACAAAGCTAGGTTGGAGAGCGTTGAGAGGGTGAGTCAAGAGGTACAGGAGCGTCCCCTTTCCCCTCCGACGTGATAGATTCTACCTCCATTCATTGAGTTCTTTGCGGCCATAATAGAGTGAATGGTCTAAGGGATGAACCTCCTCTGGGGCCTAGTTGCTCATGCAATGGAGTGAAGCGTTGAGGGGATCTTAGTATCTAGAGCTTAATTGTGGCTAGGGACCTTTCGCCTGGACCAAAGGGTTAAGTCTATAATTAGGAAGCGATTTATCACTTGGAATCCCTAGAGCTCATTGCAACTTTATTCGAGTGCGAGGTTGAGAGGTTATTTAATCTCTCTTCCGGGGCATGAATAGAGTTAGGCATAGTTGACCTTAGATTTGGGACTATGTATGTAAGGATTTCCACGACTCACCATTGCATTGATTAGGAAGTATAATAGAGAGTTCTTGCACTTGAAGTGATTATCCTAGGTGAAGCATCATCCGAGTACCCCATCTTTATCGATTGCCTTGCCTTATCCTTACTTTTACTCTCTTACTTGTTTCTTTTAATTGTTGAGAATTGAATCATTATCACACTTATCATTGTTGATACTCCACATAGCTAAGAATCGAATTAAGTGTCTTTACTCCCTACTACTCCCTGTGGATTCGACCCCGTTCACCCGGGATTATTACTTCGACAAACCCGTGCACTTACGCATTTAGAGATACTTTGTACTTTATTTTCTTAGCTATTTCACCACACATTCTAATTCATATCTTCTTATTCTATCATTGCTCTAATTTTTCCTAATTTCTTTTTGTTGCAGAAAATGATCAACATGTTTGAATCATTTGACACTATCATGAGGATGGTTGAACACGTAGAGCAGAAAGTTCAAAGAGTTGCATGGAATGACATATCGTGTTATTCTTACCATGGACAATGTACAACTCAACAGCCATTAGAAGAATCTGTTGAAGATTACATCGCCAGGATTCAAGGTCAAAGCTGTGAATTAGATAATGTGATAAAGCAGTTTGAGGAATCCACTTCAGTGTCAATGAGTGACCAGTTAGAGGAGAGTGTAGAAAGAATCCTTGCTAGGTTTGATTCTTTCTATCAGGATCAGAAGCAAGAACTCTGTTCAGTTGGAATTGCTATTTCAAATTTGGAATTCTGTGGAATGGACAAGTTGATATCCAGTGCAGATTGTAAAGAAATAGATTTCCAGGTGGAAAAGGAAGAGAGTAACTTTGAACATGAGGCGAATGATTTCGAGGAGATTGATAAATTGAAGGAGGGTAGCTTGCGGCCATCAATTGTCGAAACACTAGAACTTGAGCTTAAGAGTCTTCCAGAACATTTGGAATATGCATTCCTAATGGAGGATTCTAAACTCCCCGTAATCGTGGTGTCGAACTTATCTGCGGAACAAAAGGATAAGCTTGTTAGCATGTTGAAAAAGCACAAATCAGCCATCGCATGGAAGATCTCCGACATTAAGGGTATAGATCCATCATTCTGTACTCATAAGATCCTAATGGAGGATGAATATAAATCTGTGATCCAACCTTAGCGAAGATTGAACCCGAATATGAAGGAGGTTGTTAAGGCGGAGGTAATAAAACTTTTGGATGCCGGAATTATCTACCCCATATCCGACAAAAAGTGGGTGAGTCCGACCCAAGTTGTCCCGAAAAAAAGAGGAATTACAGTAGTGAGGAATGAAAAGAATGAGTTAAACCCCATGAGGACAGTTACTGGTTGGCGAGTCTGCATTGATTATAGAAGACTAAATGACATCACTCGGAAAGATCAGTTTCCTTTGCTATTCATTGACCAAATGTTGGAGCAACTAGCGTGGCATCATTTCTACTGTTTCCTTGATGGCATGTCAGGATACTTTCAAATTCCGATAGCCCCAGAAGATCAGGAGAAAACCACATTTACTTGCCCTTATGGAACCTTTGCTAATAGAAGAATGCCTTTCGGGTTGTGTAACGCCCCTGCAACATTTCAGCACTGCATGACGGCAATTTTTGATGACTTTCTCGATGATATTATGGAAGTGTTCATTGATGATTTTTCAGTGTTCGGGGACTCTTTTGATGCTTGCTTAAACAATTTGGAAAGAGTATTAGTGAGATGTGAACAGACAAATCTCGTCCTTAATAGGGAGAAGTGTCATTTTATGGTATAAGAAGGCATTGTCCTTGGACATAAGATTTCTCAGGCAGGTATGGAGGTGGATAAGGTGAAGATTGAGATAATTGACAAGCTTCCACCACCTACGAATGTAAAATAGATCCGTAGTTTCTTGGGTGATGCAGGTTTTTACAGAAGATTTATTAAGGACTTTTTGCAAATCTCCCAACCGTTGACCAAACTTCTGGAGAAGGATACCCCTTTTGACTTCGAAAATGACTGTCTGAATGCATTCAATGTATTGAAAGAGAAGTTAGTGCAAGAACCAATCAGAACAACACCAAAGTGGGATGAGCCATTCGAAGTGATGTGTGATGCTAGTGATTATGCAGTGGGAGCGGTTTTGGGTCAGAGAAGAAATAAGCAATTTCAACTGATCTATTATGCTAGCAAGACTCTCACAAGTGCACAAGAGAATTACACCACTACTGAAAAGGAACTATTAGCAGTAGTGTATGCTTTTGATAAATTCAGACCATATCTCATCCTATCTAATATCACCATGTTCACAGATCATTCTGCACTCCGCTATCTCATGAACAAGGCAGATGCGAAGCCAAGATTGATTCGGTGGATATTGTTGTTGCAAGAATTCGATATGGAAATCAAAGATAAAAACAGTACAGAGAATGTGGTTGCCGATCATTTGTCGAGATTAGATGGTTGTGAGGGGCAAGAACCAGCAAGCAAGGAAGTTAATGATTTCTTCCCTGAAGAACATCTGTATGCGGTACAGAAATCAGAATCCGAAGATACCCCATGGTTTGTGGATTTTGCAGACTATCTGTGAGGAAAGGTATTGAAGCAGGGCTTAAGCTTTCAACAGAAGAAGAAATTTTTCAGTGACCTTAAGAATTTTTTCTAGGAAGATCTGTACCTGTTCCGTATTTGTGCAGATCAGGTGGTGCGAAGGTGTGTTTCTAGGGAGGAAGGGTGGAACATTATTGGGCATTGTCACTCAGGCCCAGTGGGGGGCACTATGCATCAAGTCGAACTGCAGAGAAGGTTCTAGCTGCTGGGTTCTACTGGCCGACTTTATTCCAAGATGTTCATCAATTCGTTTTACGATGTGATAGTTGTCAAAGCACTGGAAACTTATCACGAAGGGATGAGATGCCTCAAAATCCTATGCAATTTTGCGAGGTGTTTGATGTATGGGGAATTGATTTCATAGGACCATTTCCAAAGTCCAATGGTAATCAATACATTTTAGTAGTAGTTGACTATGTTTCCAAGTGGGTGGAAGCCCAAGCTCTTCCAACTAATGATGCAAGAACTGTGGTGAAATTTCTTAAGAAGTTATTTGCTCGTTTCGGAACTCCAAGAATTATCATTAGTGATCGGAGAACACATTTTTGTAATACACAACTGGCAAAAGTGTTAAAGCGTTATGGGGTTCATCATCGTCTTACAACACCTTACCATCTGCAAACGAGTGGGCAAGTAGAGGTTACAAACACAGAGCTCAAGAGAATCTTAACCAAATCAGTGGAACAAGGTAAACGAGATTGGTCTGAAAGGTTGGACGACACGCTTTGGGCTCATAGAACAGCATATAAAACACCAATAGGGACCACTCCCTATAATCTAGTGTATGGATAATCTTGCCATTTCACTGTGGAATTAGAGCACAAAGCGTATTTGGCAATTAAAGTGATGAATTTTGACTTGCGCAAATCTGGAGAGCAACGAATATTACATCTCAATGAGCTAGATGAATTGAGGCTGAAGGCATATAAGAATGCAAGGATATATAAGGAAAGGATTCGGAAGTGGCATGACAAGCATATTCAAACCTCGAAAGACTTCAAAGTAAGCAACCAGGTGTTACTATTCAACTCCCGTCTATGTTTATTCCCGGGGAAACTTAAATCAAGGTGGTCTAGTCCGTATACCATAACCGAAGTTTCACCTCATGGAGCCATTGAGATTAGTCATCCAGAGAAGGGCACATTCAAGGTGAATGGACATAGGCTGAAACCATACCATGGCGGAGAAATTTGCAGTGGCAATAGAAAAGTATTTTTCTTCCATGAAGCCTCATGAGGTAAGGTAAGGTACGTCAAGCTTAGTGACGTTAAACAAGCGCTTCTTGGGAGGCAACCCAAGTTTTTACTGTTTTCCTATCTTCTTAGTTTAATTGGTTTGCATGAATAAATTGTTAAGTGTTGGTGTCTCGATTTTTAAGTGCTTGTGTCTGCGATTTTTGTTGTGGGTTTTTTTTAAAAAGTACTCATTGTGTGTTTTGTTGAGAGTTGGTGAAGTCCGGTCGCTTTGAGTTCTATTTCGTGTTTTTTTATCTCGTAAATTTTTACATAATATAGCAGTGCTCCGAGTGTGTAAACATGTTCAGAATAGTTCTGCAGAGCCTGCAAGTTTTTCTAAGTCATCCAGAGAAAACACACGGTGGTGTGGAATTTCCACACGCCCATGGATGTGGACTGTGAACTCATCCAGAGAGGGCACAGGGGCGTGCGGCTGCCCCTGTGGACGACCATGCGACTGGCACACGCCCGTGGGTAATTTCCGCATGGGCGTGTGAATTCCCGGAGAGTTGGGCAGATTTTCCCGAGAGCACACAGGGGCATGGACTTGCCCCTGTGGGTGACCTTGTGAACCACACACGGGCGGGGTAATTTCTGCACGCCCGTTCGGAACTCTGCAGGTTGCTTCCTGCATCCCGAGAAAACACAGGGGCGTGCGGTTGCCCCTGCGAGTTGGGCATGTGTAAGTCCACGCCCATGCGGAATTGCCGCATGGGCGTGTGTACATTTTTCTCGAATATCCAGCAAGGCCACACAGGCGTGCATCCACCCCTGTGAACCCTTTGTTTGAGGACGCACGGGCGTGGATGACTCTCGCACGCCCGTGTGGATTTCCAGGATTTAATGAACCATTCGCTCTCCCAATACAAGAGTCACACCCTTCCCCTCAAATAAACCTAAGCTTCCCAAAGAGCATTTTTCTGACATTCTTGTCCCCTGCTGTCGTCTTATAGCTGATTGAGTGAGCATTGTGTGGATTGTAAGGTTGTTTAAGTGCAGCTCATCGGTAAGCCTTGATTTCCTCTCTTTTTCGATTTCGTTTGAATCTAACTGATTACTTGCGATTGAAATGGTCAAAACACATTGTTTTCTTGCTAAACTAGTTATGATTTGTTTTTAAGATGATATGGAAGTCAGATAGAGAGGTGGCATGGAGATTGGCTATGAGGACCGTGCGGTTTTCACGCCCCTTGGACGCACACGGGCATGCGGAATTTCTGCACGGCCGTGTGTTCTTATTTTTCTGCCGCTTGAATGGAACTGATTGATTTTCCTTTTCTAATATATACAGGTATGGCTACCAAATCGAAGAAAGCAGTTGCTAAGCGGCCTCGAAAGCCTGGCCCTGAGCCGGAAGTTATGGAATTCACACTCCCTGCGCATCAAGCTCGGTTGGAGCGGTTAGAGAAGCTTAAGTTTGGTCAAACGCGAATTCCGGATGTTGGGTTACTTAGGAAGGTGTAACTAGCGCATGACATGGCTGACGAGGTCGAGAAATTATTACTGGTCGGTTGTTGGCACAAGTTACTGAATATTCATGACCCTGCTATCCGCACACTCACTTTGGAGGTACTTGCCTCGTTTGAGTTCAACCGCTCTTATGCTCATTTTGATAGTGTCGACGCGATTCAATTTAGAGCTTTTGGGCAGCATCACAATATGAGTGTCACACAGTTTTCCACTAGACTTGGTCTATATGATGAAGAGTATACTGAAACTGAGGAGTATGAGAATCTCCCAATTGACATGACGGGTTTATCTGCCATTGAGGCATATTCATTATTATGTGGAAAGGGGCGTTATGAACCAGGAGTGTCTAAGGCCTCATGTTTATCTCAACCCAGTTACAGATATCTTCACGCCATCATAAGCAGGTCAGTGAATGGTCGCGGTGATAGCACGGGAGTCATTAATAAGCAAGAGCTTCTGTACTTGTACTCCATGGTTCGGAACGAACTGGTCTATCTAGGACACATTTTAGCGGAGTATTTGAAGCATCAAGGACAATATCCTCTATTGGGTGTCATCTTCTCGGGTCCATATATTACTAGACGCATTGTGGGGATGGGTTTGTGAGATAAAATCAGCGGAACCGAGAAAGCGATAATACCAGCTCCACTTGGGTTAGAGACAATGAGGCTCATGGGGTTGGTCCGAAAATATTCAAATGGTGTTTATGTGCTACACATACCATTTAAAGATGAAGCTGGGGCATCTTAGTCCGTTCCCGAGCCCCAACCAGCTTCGATGGAGACCGAAACACCTCCAGCGGCAGAGGAAACACCCCTCATGCATATATTTCCACCGTCTCAAGCTCATGATCATTTTGAGAGACTTGAGAGTGCTTTGGGAGTGATACAGACAGAGGTGACTGAGGCTCGAGCAGAGATTGCCGAGATTCGGGCTATGTAGGCCACTCAGTATACAGAGTTCATGGCACGTTTTGATATATTACAGCAGATCCTAGAGCGAGACATTGCCTCATCATTTGTCCTGCAGCCGAGGACTCTTCAGGACCCGCCAGTTCCTCCAGCACCTCCATCCTCAACCCCAGCACCAGAGGACCCACTATATGCTTCCACTTCAGCAGCAGCAGCATCACAGGAGCCCCAGAGCGACTCCGACACTTGACTTTTCTTTTACTTTAGCGCATTTTACATTATTCAATTTTCTTGTTTTTAGACTTGTTCACTCAGAAAGGATTTTTCCTTTTGAGTTTATGTTATGTTGCATTTATCGAGTTGTATTCATTGTTTCATCTTTTATACACTCGAGTTATTTTTGTTTTTATTGAGCTTCACTGACCCCCCTCGTGTATGCGTGCAGATGGTCTTGTCTTCTTGGGAATTGAGACTTTGTCATGGGCACGGCCAAGGTGCTTTGGCACTTGCCCGTATGAGCTTCACAACCCGTCGGAACACTACTCAAATGGAATTAGCTTCATCAAATGCAACACTAGGAGTCAAGGGAGTATTGTTTTGATTGCTTCTCCCGCATTTGCTTTTGAAGGATGTATATTTTGAGTGAGCTTGCATGTGTACATTGAGGATAATGTACAACTTAAGTGTGGGGGGGAGTTTCATAATGCGGACATCTTTTCTATTATTTTTGATTGATATATGATCACATAGCCAATGTCGGTTCACCTTAGTTGCAATGATTGTATTCTTAAGTCTAGGAGAATTGTTAACATTGAATGTTTTCATGCTCTAGTTCTTGCTTGAATTTTTAGGAATTTTTGCCCGATTTACACTTATTGCACTACTCACTCTCTGAACTCTATTGGAAACTCATGTTCGATGTTAAAGGGACTAGTTAGGTTTACTTCTTTTGCTAAATTAAAAAAAAAAAGAAACAAAACAAAAAAAGATGAAAATGAAAATGAAAAGAAGGAACAAAATAGTTTTATTGTTTATTTGTATTTGTTGGGTGGAAAGAGCTACCACCTATGAAGTATGAAGCTACTCTCACAAGTCGGATACTAGTTATGCCCTAATGAGAGAAAGAGCTATCTCATAGGATGAGTGAAAGCTACCACTCGGGTAGAAAGAGCTACCACCTCGGAAGTGTGAAAGCCACCTTAGCGGCCACTTTGGAAAGGGCTACCTTAGAGGATGTGTGAAGCTACTACCATCTTTTAAAATTTTTGTCACTTTTGTAGATAAATAACTTCCTAGTACTGAGAGCTTTGAGGAGTATACTTTGGGTTGTTTTGAGTGAGTTCAGACACATACACGAAATTCGGGTTTGTTGTCCTTTTTTATTCAAGTTTTTAGCTAGAGCATTAATTTTTCATATTTAGTGTTGAAATTTCCTTACTTGTAGAATACTTTCTTTGCATGCCTCGGTGAACCTAAGTCCAAGCACTTTCAATATTTTCTTCATTGATGCACAGAATGTTTAATTTTTGCTTGAGGACAAGCAAAAGCTTAAGTGTGGGGGAGTTTGATAAGTGCCTGTGTGATATGAATGCAAAGCATTCTTTCCTTATGTTGAGCATTACTTTTCTCGGGTTTTTACATTAATATGTGTGTTTTTATGTTACTTTTATGTAGGTAGGGTTGCGAAACCAATTATGAAGGAAAGAAGCCAATGTGGATCACAATGCACCGATTTTGGAGGAAATCTTGCTAAGGTTCAAACGCGAAGATATAAGTCAGGTGCAAGATGCTAGAGTGTGTGCCAACCTCCCCGTATTTGAGTTTGCACAACCATTTCGAGGGGCACAAGGGCAGTCACACTCAAGCATTCCGACTTATGCATATAGAACAAGATCTCCATCAACTTATCCGTCATTGAAGAAGCAAAGTGATCCACGGCATAAACGTGTGCCCATTTATGTTACCTCGATGAAAAGTGGATTCGGGAGTATTTTTTGGCATAGCCTGCAGAGTGTGTAAACATGTTCAGAAACTTTCTGCAGAGCCTGCAGGTTTTTCTAACGCATCCAGTGAAAACGCACGGGCGTGTGGAATTTCCGCACGCCCGTGGATTTATATTGTGAGATCATCCAGAGAAGGCATAGGGGCGTGCGGCTGCCCCTGTGAATGACCATGCGAATATCACACGCCCGTGGGTAATATTCGCACGGGCGTGTGATTTCTTGCAGAGTTTGTCAAATTATCTTGAGAGCGCACAGGGGCGTGAATTCTCTCTTGTGGGTGACCTTGTGAAAACCACACGGGCGTGGGTAATTTCCGCACACCCGTGCAAATCCCTGCAAACGAGTTTTCTCCATACCGAGAAGACACAGGGGTGCGCATGCCCCTGTAAGTTGAGCCTGTAAAGTTCCACGCCCGTGCAGAATTCCCATACGGGCGCGTGAAACATGTAAAGATTTTCTCTTGGATGCAGAGAAGCTACAGGGGCGTGGGGCTGCCCCTGTTGGTCGGGCACAGTGCATGTTTCTCCCGAGAGCACAGAGGGGAAAGCATCTGCCTATGTGGAGCTCTCTTGATGAGGCACCGCACGCCCGTGCGATTGCGCAGAAGTCCAAGAGGCACGAGTCTTCCTATAAAAAAAAATCCTTGCATGCTCTCTTCCTTTTCATCTTCAATCGTCTGAAAAACCGTTTCTAATCATATTACCGACCTCTCATCGTTGTTTTGGATGATTTTTCTTCGCATATCGTGCTGATTTTTAGAGTTTTCATATTTATTTCATCGGTAACCTTTTTATCCTCTTTTCTTCGCCAACTCTTGTTTTTCACAGATTAAATATCTGTAAGTGCGAATTTTCATTTTTACAATGCATGGTGCATGTTTAGAAAGCGTCTAGACGCGGTTTTAAGTTAAATTCTTGAGAATTATTGTGCACCTGTGCGGGTTTTTCACTCCTTGCAAATCCACACGTGCGTGGGTAATTTCCAAAAGCTCGTGTGGAATTCTGCAGTATACTGCTTTTGAGCTTCTTTGATCATTTTCCTCTTTTTGTACTACATGTATGGCACCTCCCGTGAAGAAGAACGAAGTAATGCGTCTCAGAGTCACCCCACCCGAGCCAATACACATGGAATTCTCAAATCCCGAGCATCAAGCTCGATTTGAGAGAATTTCAGCACTTGGTTTTGGTCAGACTTGTTTTGTGGATTTGCAAGCGCTTAGAGATATTCAACGGTGTGACGAGCTAGCTGATGAGATCGATGATATGTTAGTAGTAGGAAGCTGGAAGAGGTTACTGACGATTTGTGAGCTGGCTTACCGCACATTGACGCTCGAGGTTTTAGCGTCTTTTCAGTTGAGGTATGGGAGAATTGACACTATGGATGCTATACAGTTTCGAGCATTCAGACATCCATTTTCTATGAGTGTTACTGAGTTTTCGATTCGGATGGGCCTGTATTACGTCACATATACCAGTACAGAGGAGTATCGATGTTTACTTGTGGATTTTCTAGTATCAGTGACTCCAGACTATGTGTATAGGGTCCTTTGTGGACATGGGCAGATTGAACTGGGAATGTCGAAGGCCACCATCCTATCCCTGTTGAGCTACAGGTATTTGCACGCGGTCCTCTCAGGTCTGTGTCAGGTCGAGGTGATAACACAGCATCTCTGATGAGGCAGGACTTATTCTTTTTATACTCCATGGCCCGCAATGTGCCGATTCACTTGGAGTGCATAGTGGCAGATGTTCTGAGGTACCAGGGTAAGTTTGCGAGAGTGGGATTATTTTTTGCTGGCCCTTACATTACCAGACTCATCTTGGGGATGGGTTTGGTAGATGCTTTACGTGGTGTTGAGAGGACAGTTGTGCCTACACCTCTTGCATTTGAGACGATCAAGATGATGGGGTTGGTACAGAGATGTGGGCCAAGGGTTTATATTATTGCTTCAGCTACCCCAGAGATCACTGGGAGCGGAGGGGATACATTGGAGGATTCCGCACTGGTCCCCAGATCTCGTGCAACATAGGGGC
This sequence comes from Dioscorea cayenensis subsp. rotundata, assembly GCF_009730915.1. Taxonomy (NCBI): domain Eukaryota; kingdom Viridiplantae; phylum Streptophyta; class Magnoliopsida; order Dioscoreales; family Dioscoreaceae; genus Dioscorea; species Dioscorea cayenensis. Next base: position 12,090,020 of record NC_052481.1, on the reverse strand, counting down.
CTCGAGCTTATAATCGTATTGAGAGGCTTGAGAGCAATGTGAGAGAGATTCAGACCGAGATAGTAGAGCTCCGCGCGATATAGTCAGCTCATTGTACAGATCTTATGGCCCGTTTTGACTTCCTACGAGATCTATTGAGATCTAGACCCTCGGTCGTGCAACATAGGGGCCTCGAGCTTATGATCGTATTGAGAGGCTTGAGAGCGATGTGAGAGAGATTCAGACCGAGATAGTAGAGCTCCGCACGATATAGTCAGCTCATTGTACAGATCATATGGCCCGTTTTGACTTCCTACGAGATCTATTGAGATCTAGACCCTCGGCATCTCTTGCACCCCCATCTCCTATACCAGCACCGGTGGATCCACCTTATGTTTCCCCACCACCAGCAGTAGTAGAGGAGACGACAGAGTGTGACACCGAAATTTGACTTTATTTTTCTGCATTTTCTTTATTTTGCATTTTATTTTAGACTTTTTCACTCATAAAGGATTCTCCTTCTGAGTTTATTTTCATTTTGCATCTCGAGTTATATTCATTGTCTATCTTTTATATATACTCGAGTTATTTTGTTTTTATTGAGTTTCACTGAATCTCCTCGTATATGCGTGCAGATGGTCTTGTCACTTGCGGAATTGAGACTTTGTCGTGGGCATGGCCAAAGTGCTTTGGCACTTGACCGTGTGAGCTTCACAACCCGTTGGAACACTACTCCCAAGGATTTAGCTTCATCAAACGCAACACTAGGAGTTAGGGGAGTATTGTTTTGATTGCTTCTCCAACATATATTCTTTATTGATATACATTATGAGTGAGCTTGCATGTGTACATTGGTGACAATGTACAACTTAAGTGTGGGGGGGAGTTTCATAGTGCACACATCCTTTTTATTGTTCTTGATTGATATCCATGTTCATATAGCCAATGGCGGTTCACCTTAGTTGCAATGATTGTATTCTTGGGTTTAGGAGAATTTTCAACATTTAATATCTTCATGCTCTAGTTTTATTTGAATTTCAAGGAATTTTTGCCCGAATGACACTCAGTGCACTACTCACTCTTTACACTCTATTGGAAACTCATGTTCGACGTTAAAGGGACTAGTTATAGTTGTTTCTTGTGTTAAATTCTGAAAAAAAAAATTTAAAAAAAATAAATAAAAAAAATGAATGATGAAAACAAGGAACAAAATAGTTTTCCTGTTTGTTTTGCATTTTGGGTGGAAAGAGCTACCACCTATGTAGTATGAAGCTACTCTTATAAGTCGGATAGTAGTTATGCCCTAATGAGAGAAAGAGCTATCTCATAGGATGAGTGAAAGCTACCACTCCGGTAGAAAAAGCTACCACCTCGAAAGTGTGAAAGCCATCTTAGCGGCCGCTTGGGAAAGGGCTAACTTAGAGAATGTGTGAAGCTACTAACATCTTTAAATTTTTGTTACTTTCTTGCTGTAGATAAATGAGTCCCTTAAACTTAGAGCTTTGAGCAGTATACCTATGTTGACTTGAGTGAGTCCACACACTTTCACAATTTCGGGTTTGTTATCCTTTTTTATTCAAGTTTTTAACTAGAGCTTCGATCTTTCATAATTAGTGTTGAAATTTCCCTTACTTGTAGAATGCTCTCTTTGTATACTTTGGTGAACCTAAGGCCAAGCACTTTAAATATTTTCTTCATTGATGCACATAATGTTTAATTTTTGCTTGAGGACAAGCAAAAGCTTAAGTGTGGGCGAGTTTGATAAGTGCTTGTGCGATATGAATAAGAAGCGTTCTTTCGTTATGTTGAGCATTACTTTTCTCGGGTTTTTACACTAATATGTGTGTTTTTATGTTACTTTTATGAAGGCAGGGTTGTGAGGCTGAGTATGAAGGAAAGAAACTAATGTGGATCATAATGCATCGATTTTGGAGGAAATCTTGTTAAGGTTCAAACGCAAAGACATAGGTCGGATGTGAGATGCTAGAGTGTGTGCCAACCTCCTCGTATTTGAGTTAGCACAACCATTTGGCGAGGCACAAGGGCGGTCACACTCAAGCATTCCGACTTATGCACATAGAACAAGATCTCCACCAACTTGTCCGTCATTAAAGAAGCAAAGCGATCCATGACATGAACGTGTACCCGTTTGTGTCACCTCAATGAAAGTATGGATTCGGGAAGTATTTTAGGCCAGTACTGTAATAGCACTGTTCACACCCGGCCGAAAATCAAAATTCCAGAGAATCCACATGGGCGTGTGGAAATTACCCACGCCCATGCGGAAATTCCACAGGGGCGTGTAAATTCCCGGTTCCAGCCCTATTTAAAGCCGATTTAGTCCCGATTTCAGCATTCTTTTCTCCATCTTTTCCCCAATTTGAGAGAGGGTTTCGTCTAGGGTTTTGAGAGGTATAATCTATGGTTTTGGAGAGGTTCTACGGCTCTGACATCGTCATTCCTTTGGAAGAAGGTTGGTAGGGGAGCTTCCATCGGGGCGTATCCTATACCGGACAAGGGAATCCCTAGATAACGAGTAGAGGACTTTCCACAAGACCATCGACACGACTATCGAGGGGGTTTCTCTATGGATTCATTGCTTTTACATTCTATTTCTTTGATTGTACTTAGCTCCATGGAGGGCTAAACCCCTAGTGGGTACTTGGGTATTTATGAACCCTAGGATGTATTTGTTTCATTGAATCTCTTTATTATGCTTTCAATTAATTGATGTTTGTTGTGAGTTCCAACCTTGAATGCTTGATTGTATGAACATTTCCCTTAGAGTGACACTAGGGTTGAGAGTTCTTGTTGGTAACCTTGTGAGTGAGTGACACACCACGAGCGTTAAAAAAAGCTAGGTTGGAGAGGGTTGAGAGGGTGAGTGACAAGGTCCCCTTGCTTATATCCCGCAAGTGCATGGGTTTGTCGAAGTAATAATCCCAGATGAGCGGGGTCGAATCCACAGGGAGTAGGGAGTAAAGACACTTAATTCGATTCTTAGCTATATGGAGTATCAACAATGATAAGTGTGGAATTGATTCAATTCTCAGAAATTAAAAGCAACAAGTAAGAGAATAAAAGTAAGGAGGAGGCAAGGCAATGGATAAAGATGGGGTACTCGGATGATGCTTCACCTAGGATAATTGCTTCAAGTGCAAGAAATCTCTATTATGCTTCCTAATCAATGCAATGGTGAGTCGTGGAAATCCTTACACACATAGTCCCAAATCTAAGGTCAACTATGCCTAACTCTATACATGTCCCAGAGGAGAAATTGAACAATCTCAACACCTCGCACTCGCATAGAGTTGCAATGAGCTCTAGGGATTCCAAGTGATAAATCTCTTCCTAGATTTAGACCTAACCCTTTGGTCCAAGCGGAAGGTCCCTAGCCACAATTAAGCCCTAGATACTAAGATCACCTCAACGCTTCACTCCAATCACACGCAACTAGGCCCAAGCGGAGGTTCATCCCTTAGACCATTCACTCTATTATGGCCGCAAAGAACTCGAGGAACGGAGGTAGAATCTATCACGTTGGAGGGGAAAGGGGACGCTCTTGTACCTCTCGACTCACCCTCTCAACCCTCTCCAACCTAGCTTTGTCTAACGCTCGTGGTGTGTCACTCACTCACAAGGTTACCAACAAGAACTCTCAACCCTAGTGTCACTCTAGGGGAAATGTTCATAAAATCAAGCATTCAAGGTTGGAACTCACAATAAACATCAATTTATTGAAAGCATAATAAATAAGTTCAAAGAAACGAATACATCCTAGGGTTCACAATCACCCAAGTACCCACTAGGGGGTTTAGCTCTCCATGGAGCTAAGTACAATCAAAGAAATAGAATGTAAAAGCAATGAATCCATAAAGAAACCCCCTCAATAGTCGTGTTGATGGTCTTGTGGAAAGTCCTCTACTCGTCGTCCAAGGATTCCTTCGTCCGGTATAGGATACGCCTCGATAGAAGCTCCCCTACCAACCTTCTTCCTAATGGAATCATGATGTCGGAGCCGTGGAACCTATCCAAAACCTTGGCCAATACCCCTTGAAACCCTAGCCGAAGCCCTCTCGCAAGTTGGGCAAAAGATGAAGAAAAGAATGCCAAAATCGGGGTTGAATCGGCTTTAAATAGGGCTGGAATCGGGCGACTAGACGGGCGTGGATGGTACACGCGCCCGTTTGGAATTTCCACACGGCCGTTGATAATTGTACAGGCCCGTGTGGATTCTCTGTTTCTGCGATTTTCGGCCGACTGTGAACAGTAACTGCTACAATGGTGTGGATCACTTGCTTCTTCAATAGTGTACACGTTGGTGGAGCTTTTGTTCTATGTGCATAAATCAGAATGCTCGAATGTGGCTGCTTTTGTGCCCCTCCAAATGGATGTGCCCACTCGAATACGAGGAGGTTGGCACACACTATAGCATCTCACACCTGACCAATGTCTTCGCGTTGGAACCTTAGCAAGATTTCCTCCAAAATTGGTGCATTATGATCCACATTGGCCTATTTCCTTCATACTCGGCCTCACAACCCTACCTGCATAAGAATAACATAAAAACACACATATTAGTGTAAAAACCCGAGGAAAGTAATGCTCAACATAAGGAAATAATGCTTCGCATTCATATCGCACAAGCACTTATCAGTGAGTCGAGAGGTACAGGAGCATCCCCTTTCCCAACTAGCGTGATAGATTCTACCTCCGTTCCTCGAGTTCTTTGCGGCCATAATAGAGTGAATGGTCTAAGGAATGACCCTTCACTGGGGCTTAGTTGTGCGTGCAACGGAGTGAAGCGTTGAGACGATCTTAGTATCTAGGGCTTAATCGTGGTTAGGGACCTTCCACCTGGACCAAAGGGTTAGGTCTATAATTAGGAAGAGATTTATCACTTGGAATCCCTAGAGCTCATTGCAACTCTATTCGAGTGCGAGGTTGAGAGGTTATCTAATCTCTCCTCCGGGACAGGTATAGAGTTAGGCATAGCTGACCTTTGATTTGGGAATATGTATTTAAGGATTTCCACAACTCACCATTGCATTGATTAGGAAGCATAATAGAGGGTTCTTGCACTTGAACGATTGTTCTAGGCGGAGCATTATCCGAGTACCCCATCTTTATCGATTGAATTACCTCCTCCTTTACTCGTGCTCTCTTACTTGTTGTTTTTACTTCTGAGAATTGAATCATTGTCACACTTATCACTACTGATCTTTCATATAGCTAAGAAGCAGATTAAGTGTTTTTATTCCCTACTCCCTGTGGATTTGATACCCTCTCATCCGGGATTATTACTTCGACAAACCCATGCACTTGCGGGATATACGCAAGGGGATCCTTGTCATTCGCCACCAAGGGTGAGTCCACACCCCTGTGTGCTCTCAGGATAAATTGCTAAGTCTCTGCAAGAAAATGCATGCCCATATGAAAATTACCGACGGGCGTGCGGAAGTCACAAGGTCGCTCACAAGGGCACGTCGACGCCCTTGTGTCTTCTCTGGACGAGCTCGTAATGCAAATCGAAGGGCATGCGGAACTTCCACATGCCCATATGTTTTCCCTGGATGCCTTAGAAAACTCTACAGGCTCTGCAGAAAATTTCTGAGCATGCATACACACTCATAGGCTGCCCTATTATGCAAAATACACCAGTGAAAAACATGAGAAACTAGCTCGAGCGACCAAAACTTCACCAAATCCATATAAAAACACATGATGACATTAAGATTCCATAATAAAATCATAGCAAAAGCAACTAAAAATCAAGACAACAACACTCAACACTTTATTTATGCAAACACTATGCTTACAACTAAGAAAATACTAAACAGTTGGGTTGCCTCCCAAGAAGTGCTTGTTTAACGTCACTAAGCTTGACGTACCTTGCCTTACCCCATGGGGGTTCATAGATGAAGGTTGCCCTCTTACCCATAGCTTGAAAGCAAGATGAGTAAAGTCTCTTGAAGGTAGAGGGGGAATTATCAGGTTTGGTACCACCTAGCAGAGGTTCATCCAACTTGTTCGGTTCACGCACATCCCCAACAGCCTTTGGGTGTTTCCGGTGGTGTCTCCTTGCCCTCTTCATCTTCCGTAGCACCTTCTTCATGATTTCCTGAGTAGAGGGCACTTCTTCCGTTGGACCAAGCATCATTACTTCTTCATTGTCCACCTCTTGGTCGAACAAACCTTCATATGGGTCCGAGTTGAACATTTCTTGCATGTATTCATCAACAATCTCATCAGTAGTGTCTAGAAAATAAAAAGTATCATCGAAGTTGATAGAACGCCACATGGCTTCGGCGAGGCGGTATGTGAGCTTATCATCTCCAACCTTCAGTGTTAGCTCCGCACCGTCCATGTCAATTATTGCCTTAGAAATACGCATGAATTGCCTCCCAAGTATCAGAGGAACATCTGCATCCTCATTGATATCCAATACCACCAAGTCAATAGGAAAAATGTACTTGTCCACCTTAATAAGCACGTCTTCAATGATGCCCCTCGGATGTCTCACCGTTCTGTCTGCCAATTGCAATGTCATCCGAGTGAGCCTAGGCTCTCCCAAGCCTAGCTTATGTAAGAAAGAATATGGCATGACGTTGATACTGGCCCCTTAGTCTGTTTTTTATAGTGGTTCTCCGGCGTTGACACCGTGATTCTCTTGGAAGATATTTATTAGGGGAGCTTTCATCGGCACCAATTCGGCTCGGTGTGCCCTAGGCTGACAAGGGGACCTTTGGAAAGGATGAGGCCACTCCACAAGACCATTGACACGAATACAGATGGGGTTTTCCTTTAGATTGCTTATTTTTACTTTCAATTTTATTATTGATTGTATTTTGCTCCATGGAGAGCTAAACCCCTTAGTGGGTACTTTGATTTTGTAAACCCTAGGATGTTATTGTTTTATTGACCTTTTATTATACTTTTCATAATTGATGTCTTTAATTGAGTTCCAATCTTGAGTGCTTGGTTATTGATTTCTCCGTTAGAGTAAGACAAGGGTTGAGAGTCCATCTTGTTAGTTTTTGTGGATGGGTAACACACCATGAGGGTTAGACAATGCTAGATTGGAGAGGGTTAAGAGGGTGAGTTGAGAGGTAGCGGAGTGCCCCTTTCACCTCTAGTGTGATTTATCCTACCTCCATTTCCTAGAGTTCTTTGAGGTCACAATAGAGTGAAATGCTAAAGGATGAACTCCGCTGGGGCTTAGTTGCATGAGCAACAGAGTTAAGCGTTGAAGTGTCTTTATTATCTGGGGCTTAATTGTGACTAGGGGTCTTTCACCTAAGCCAAAGGATTAGATCTACACATAGGAATAGGGTTTATCACTTGGAATCCCTAGATCTCAATGCAACTTTTCATAGTGTGAGGTGTTGAGACTGAGTGGTTTTCTCCACTGGGACATAGTGTAGAGTTAGTCACGGTTGACCTTAGTTTGGGACCATGTGTTTTAGGATTTCCATAACTCATTAAGCATCAATTAGGAAGCATAATAGGTGGTCTTGCACTTGAAATATCAACCCTAGTGAGAGCATTGTCCGAGTACCCCACTTCCATCGATTGCCTTTCCTCTCAATTTTATTATGCCTCTTGTTCTTTTTTCTTTTATCTCTTTTTTATATCAATCTTATTCATCATACCATCGATTAATTCTCATTATAGTTAGATAGCAATCGTTGTGTTTCTATTCACTATTTCCTGTGGATACGATACCCACTCACCTGGGATTTATTACTTTGACACCCATGCACTTGTGGCTTACACGCATATTTGGTCATGTCAATCATGCTTAGAAAGCACACTCATGCAAGGAGTATTGTGACCATGTTAAAATATTCAAGAGTGTTCCAGTAAACACACAGGGGTAAGCAAAACTGTTGTCATGCCCCTATCCACGAGAACATGGGATGTAACAACTGCTGTGACGATCCTAATGAGGGACACTGACAACACCCCTTGCTTGTTACCCGCAAGTGAACAGGTTTGTCGAGTAATAAATTCCCAGGTGAGTGGGGTATCATATCCACAAAGATTAGGAAGTAAAACTACTTAAATTGCTACTTAACCAAGTGAAGATGAACAATAATTGTGTAGATAAGATGTGGTGTAACAAGAGTAAAAGAAACAAGAAAAAGAAGCACAAGTAGGTGACAGATAAAGCAATCGATAGAAGTGGGGTACTTGGATACTATTCCGCCTAAGATAATCGCTTAAAGTGAAAAACCAACTATTGTGCTTCCTAACTAATACATTAATGAGTCATGGAGATCATAAGATATATGGTCCAAAATCTGAGGTCAACCATGACTAACTCTACACTAAGTCCCGGTGGAGAAATCGATCAGTCTCAACACCTTCCACTATGTAAAGTTGCAAGATGCTCTAGCGATTCCAAGTGATAAACCCTATTCTTATCTGTAGAACTAATCCTTTGGTCCAACCAGAATGTCCCTAGTCACAATTAAGCCCTAGGTGCTAAAATTACTTCAACACTTCACTCCGTTGCCTTTGCAACTAAGCCACAGCGGAAGGCCATCCCTTAGCCTATTCACTCTACTATGACCGTAAAAAACTCTTGGAATGTGGAGATAGAGTAAATCAAATAGAATGAGAAAGGGGATGCTCCGCTACCTCTCGACTCACCTTCTTAACCCGGTCCAATCTAGCTTTGTCTAACCCTCATGGCGTGTCACCCATCCACAAAGGTTACCAACATAGACTCTTAACCCTAGTTTCACTCTAAGGGAGAAATCATTCAACAAGCATTCAATATTTGAACTCAAATAAACAATCAATTAATGAAAGCATAATAAAAGGTTTAAAGAAACAATAGCATCCTAGGTTCACAAATCTATGTATCCACTAGGGGGTGTAGCTCTCCATGGAGCATTTTACGATCAACAATGAAATCTAATGTAAAAACAAGTAATCCATTAAAAACCCCCTCGGTGTTCGTGTCGATGGTCTTATAGAGTAGTTAAGTCTTCTCGAAGAGTTCCCTTGTCCGACCTAGGGCACACCTCACCGGATCTATACCGATGAAAGCTCCCCCAATAACCTTCTTCCAAGTGAATCACGATATCAAATCCTTCAAACCACTCCTAAGACATGCCAAAAGCTCTTGAAACCCTAGCCAACAGCCTCCCTAATGATGGAGAAAAATAGAAGAGAAGAAAAGAAAAAGATCCCCAAAATCATCCTGAATCGTGGTTTAAATAGGGCCGGAATCAGGCATCCACATGCCCCTGTGGATGTTTCCCACGGGCTTGTGGAATTTCCACACAGGCATGCGGAATTTCCGCATACCCATGTGGATTCTCTGGAAATCTCATTTTTGGCTGACTGTGAACAGTAACTACTATTGTAGTCCGCTAGAACACTCCCAATTCCACACTCTTGATCAAGGCAACATAAACGGGCACACGTTAATGCCGTAGATCGCACATCTTCTTCAATCAAAAGCTTGATTGATGGAGATCTTATTATCGATGTACAAGTTGGGATTTTCAAATGTGACTGCCTCTGTGCCCCTCCAATCCATTGTAGTTACTTGAATTCATGGAGGTTGGCACACATTCACATATCTTGGAGTCCCACTTGTGTCTTTGCATTTGTTCCTTCTGAGATTCCACCAAACATTGCGATTATGATTTACTTTTGGCTTCTTTTCTCAATACTTAGCTTCACAACCCAATATGCATAAAAGTAACACAAATGCACAAGGATTAGCACTAAAACCTGATAAAAGTAATGCTCATCATAAGGAAAGAACACTTCGCATTCTTATCACACAAGCACTTATCAAACTCCCCCACACTTAAGCTTTTGCTTGTCCTCAAGCAAAAATAAAACCTTGAAGCATAGAAGAAGGAAATAATGAAAGTACTCGGCCTTAGGTTCACCAAAGCATGCAAGGAGAACATTCTGCAAGTAAGGGAAATTTCAACATTAAAAATGAAAAATCAATTCTCTAGCTAAAAACTTGAATCAAAAAGGACAACAAACCCAAAATCGTGTAAGTGTGTGTAAACTTACTCAAGTCAACCCAAATTATACTCCTCAAAGTTCTAAGTATAAGCGACTTATTTATCAACACAAAGCAACAAAAATTAAAAAGATGGTAGTAGCTTCACACATCCTCTAAAGTAGTCATTTCCAAAGCGGCCGCTAAGGTGGCTTTCACACTTTCAAGGTGGTAGCTCTTTCTACCGGGGTGGTAGTTTTCACTCATCATATGAGATAGCTCTTTCTCTCATTAGGTCATAACTAGTATCCGACTTATGAGAGTAGCCTCATACTTCATAGGTGGTAGCTCTTTCCACCACCAAATGCACAACTAAATATTATATTTTTCTTTCTTTTCTTTTCCTTTTTCCTTTTTTACCAACAAAATAAAGACAAGAAACAAAACTAATTAGTCCCTTTAACATCAAACTTCAGTTTCGAAAAGAGTTTTATGAACGAGTAGTGCAACAAGTGTCAATCGGGCCAAATTTCCTAGAAATTCAAGCAAGAACTAGAGCATGAGAACATTAAATGTGAAAAATTCTCCTAAACTCAAGAATACAATCATTGCAACTAAAGTAAACTGCCATTGGCTATGTGAGCATGTATATCAATCAAAACTAAAATAAAAGACATGTGCACTATGAAACTCACCCCCCCACACTTAAGTTGTACATTGTCCCCAATGTACACATGCAAGCTGACTAATAATGTAAAACAATCAAGAATATATATGGGAGAGGCAATCAAAACAATACTCCCCTAACTCCAAGTGTTGCATTTGATGGAGCTAAATACTTGGGTGTGAAGTACCGACGGGTTGTGAAGCACCCACGGCCAAGTGTAAAAACACCTTGGCGGTGTCCATGACTAGTTCTCAATTCCCATACTAACAAGACCATCTGCACGCATACACAAGGGGTTTCAGTGAAGCTCAATAAAACAAAAACAACCTAAGTATATAAAAGATAAAGAAATGAATACAACTCGAGACAAAGATAAAAGAAAATAAACTGAGAAAGAGAATCCTTTCTGAGTGTACAAGTCCAAAATATAATGCGTAAGTAAAGAAATGAAAAGCGGAATCAAGTGTCGATGTTACCTGGTGTCGGCTCCGCTAGTGCTGGATAATCAAAAGGTGCCGATGGATTAGGTGATGGTGATGCTGGAGGAGCTGGAGGAGTCCGTGGGCACAGAACAAACGATGAGGCAACGTCTCGTATAAGAATCTGCTGTAGTGTGTCAAAACGTGCCATAAACTCCATGTACTGCTTGGCCTATGTAGCTTGGACCTCTGTAATCTCTGTCTGTAACACCTCGACTGTACTCTTGAGCTTCTCAAATCGATCATAGGCTTGAGATGGTGAAACCATGCATACTGGGGGTACCTTAGTCTCCATCGGTGTCGGCTGAGGCTCGGGGGCAGGTTGAGAAGCCTCGGAGTCATCACCCTCACCCTCGACTCTCTCTGGAGCTAGTGTAACCAAGGTATAAACTCCAGACCTGACCTTGTGAATCATCCCCATCATTTGCAGCGTCTCTATGGCTAAAGGAGTAGTATGCTTGCCTTCTCGGTCTCTCGAATTGCCTCCAGGAGACCCATGCCGATGACTTATCTCATGATGTACGGGACTGAGAAAATGACTCTTGCTCTAACATACTGGCTCAGGTGGCGCATGTACTCAGCCAGAATCTGCCCCAGATGAATCGGCTCTCTTTGCACCATGGAGTACAGGTATAATAGCTCCTGTCTGCTCAGTAACCCTGTGCTATCACCACGCCCATTCAGTGATCTGCTAAGAATGGCATGGATAAATCTGTATGATGGTTGAGAAAGACAAGTAGCCTTAGACACTCCTGGCTCATACTGCCCCTCCCTACAAAGTGTCATATATGCTCTCTAGGGTGTCAGACTGCAGGGATAATCTGTGGGTAATCGATCGTACTCATCTGTATCTGTGTATCCCTCATTATACAAGCCCAGATAAATGAAAAACTTTGTAACACTCATACTGTAATGATGGTCGAGTGCTCTGAACTGTATAACATCGACACTGTCGAATCTCGAGTACGATTTGTTAAACTCAAAGGATAAAAATATCTCCAAAGTGAGCTGACGAATAACTGGCTCTCGGATAGACAAGAGACGTCTCCAGCTACCCACAAACAACATCCCCTTGATCTCATCCACCATATCTTTTGCTGACTGAACTTCCCTAAGAATACTCATGTTTGGAAATCGGGTCTGACCAATCCTGAGCTTTGACAGCCACTCGAAACGAGCCTGATGCTCGGGAATAGTGAAGTCCATGTGACCTGACTCAGGGGAATGCTTCCGCGGATGCTTGTCAATGTGCTTCTTCCACCGAGGGGGCAGTCCTGCAAGATTTGAAAATAAATTCAATCAAGAATGCTCACAGGTTAATGCTGCAGAAAAAGCATGGCCGCATGCTAAAAACTCACAAATATTTCATAAAAAATACTCAAACTTTTTCCTAAGCATGCATTCCTTCTCTAATCATTGAAACGAAGCAAAATCCACCAGTTTCAACAAGTAAAGTCATGAATTGTCAAAAAAAGAAAAGGAAGAAGGGTTTACTGATGAGTTGGAGATGCAAAGCCTCAAATCAGCCATAAAAATTGAGAAAAACTCTCCTAAAATGGTGTTGCGAGGTTGGGCGAGTGAGTGTATGTGTTTTCTGGGCCATTCAAAGTGTGAAGGCCGAGAAATTTGATTAGATTTTAAAGAAAATCCGTAACTCTAGAGTCTCTGTACATCCACACGGGCTTGCGGAAATTACCCACGCCCGTGCGCCTCCACAGTAGAGAGTCACAGGGGTAGACGCACGCCCCTGTGTACTCTCAGGAAAAAAAACACTCCTCTGTCTCTGAATGGAACTGCACGTACGTGTGGAAAATACCCATGCCTGTGCGCCCACCCCACAGGCGCAGACGCATACCCCTGTGGATTCTCTGTCCAACCGAGAAGATTCACTGAGTGTTTCGCACGCCCGTGCGAAAATCCAGCACGGGTGTGGATCTTTACTAGGCAGTCACAGGGGCAAACGCAAGCTCCTATGTATTCTCTGACTAGAAGAGAACACTTCTGCAGAGATTAACACGGGCGTGCGGAAAATACCCACGCCCGTGCATTTATCACAGGATCACCCACAGGGGCGAGTCCACGCCCTTGAGCGTTATCGGGAAAAAATTTCTAAGTTTTTGCAGGAAGACACACGCCCGTGTGGAAATAACCCACAAGCGTGTGGATATCACCAGGTCACTCACATGGGCGATTCTATGGCCATGTGCCTTCTCTGGACGAGCTCATAGTGGCGATCCACAGGCGTGCATAAATTGCACATGCCAGTGAGTTTCCTCTGGATGGCTTATAAATCCCTGCAGTCTCGGCAAAAAATTCTTGAACATGTATACACACTCAGAGCCTACCTTATCATGCAAACTACACCAGTGAAAACATGAGAAACTAGCTCGCATGGCCAAAGTTTCGCCGAAACACATTAAAGCGCATGATGACACCAAAATATCCACAAGAAAACTCACAGCAATATATCAAACCATATAGACACCAACACTCAACACCTTATTCAAGCAAACACTAGACTAGAAACTAAAAATAATAATAAAAGCTTGGGTTGCCTCCCAAGAAGCGATTTTTTAATGTTACTAAGCTTGACGTACCTTGTCTTACATCACAGGGGTTCATAGATGAAGGTTTTCCTCTTACCCATGACTTGAAAGCATGATGAACAAAGTCTCTTCAAGGTAAAAGGGAAGTTATCGAGCTTGGTAATACTTTACAATGGTTCATACAACTTGTTCGATTCTTGCACATCCCCAATAGCCTTGGGCATTTCTTACGATGTCTCCTAGCCCTCTCCATCTAACGGAGCACTTTCTTCAGGATCCCCGCATTAGATAGTACCTCTTACTTTAGACCAAGCATCATTACTTTTTCGTTATCCATCTCTTGGTCTAGTAACCTCTCGTCCGGGTCAGGATTAAATATTTCCTACACAGATTCATCAATTATCTCATCAGTAGTGTCGAGAAAATAAAGCGTATCATCGTAAGTCAAGAAAACACCGCATGGCTTCGATGAGGCAGTACGTGAGCTTATCATCTCCAACCTCAGAGTCAACTCCCCACCATCCATGTCAATCAATACCTTGGAAGTAAGCAAGAATGGCCTCCCAAGTATCAAAAGAACATCTACATCCTCGTCAACATCCAACACTACGAAGTCTATAGGAAATATATACTTGTCGACCTTGACAAGCAAGTCTTCAATGATGCCCCGCGGATGTCTCACTATTCGGTTCACCAATTGTAATGTCATCCAAGTGGGCCTAGGCTCTCCCAAGCCTAGCTTCTGAAAGAAAGAATACGGCATGATGTTTATACTAGCCCTAGAATCTACTAATGCCATTTCTTCACCCAAATTGCCAATGTTGCACGTGACGATGAAGCTTCCTGGGTTTTCTTCTTGTTCAGCATGTTCTTTTGCAACACCGTCGAGCAAGATGCATCTAGAATCATGGAGGCACTCTCCTTGATAAGATCCCCTTGCATATATCCCGCAAGTGCACAGGTTTGTCGAAGTAATAATCCGCGATGAGTGGGTATCGAATCCACAGGGAATAGGGAATAAAAATACTTAATTTGATTCTTAGCTATGTGAAAGATCAATGATGATAAGTGTAACAATGATTCAATTCTCGAAAGTAAAAACAACAAGTAAGAAGGAACGAATAAAGGGTACGGTAAGGCAATCGATAAAGATGGGGTACTCGGATAATGCTCCGCCTAGGATAATTGTTGCAAGTGCAAGAACACTGTATTATGCTTCCCAATCAATGCAATGGTGAGTCATGGAAATCCTTAATTACATAGTCCCAAATCTAAGGTCAACTATGCCTAACTCTATACATGTCCCGGAGGAGAGATTAGATAACCTCTCAACCTCGCACTCGCATAGAGTTGCAATGAACTCTAGGGATTCCAAGTGATAAATCTCTTCCTAATTTTAGACCTAACCCTTTGGTCCAGGTGGAAGGTCCTTAACCACAATTAAGCCCTAGATACTAAGATCACCTCAACGCTTCACTCCGTTGCACGCGCAACTAAGCCCCAGCGGAAGTTCATCCCTTAGACCATTCACTCTATTATGGCCACAAAGAACTCGAGGAACAGAGGTAGAATCTATCACGTCAGAGGGGAAAGGGGACGCTCCTTTACCTCTCGACTCACCCTCTCAACCCTCTCTAACCCAGCTTTGTCTAACGCTCGTGGTGTGTCACTCACTCACAAGGTTACCAATGAGAACTCTCAACCCTAGTGTCACCCTTGGGGAAATGTTCATACAATAAGCATTCAAGGTTGGAACTCACAATAAACATCAATTACTTGAAAGCATAATAAAGAGATTGAACGAAATGAATACATCCTAGGGTTCACAAATACCCAAGTACCCAATAGTGGTTTAGCTCTCCATGGAGCTAAGTACAATCAAAGAAATAGAATGTAAAAGCAATAAATCTATAAAGAAACCCCTTTGATAGTCGTGTCAATGGTCTTGTGGAAAATCCTCTACTCGTCGTCCAAGGATTCCCTTGTCTGGTATAGGATGCGCCTCGACGGAAGCTCCCCTACCAAGCTTCTTCCTGAGGAATGACAATGTCGGATTCATAGAACCTCTCCAAAACCTAGGCCAATACCCCTCAAAACCCTAGCCGAAGCCCTCTCTCAAGTTGGGGAAAAGATGGAGAAAAGAATACTAAAATCGGGGCTAATTCGGCTTTAAATAGGCTGGAATCGGGCGACTACACGGGCGTAGATGCTTCACGCGCCCGTGCGGAATTTCCACACGGGCGTGGATAATTTCCACACGCCCGTGTGGATTCTCTGAACTCCTCTTTTCTGAGCCCACTGTGAACAGTGCTGCTACAGTACTTTCTACCGTGTTGCTGCGGTGCTCTGCTACAGTATCCAGCCTGAATAGCTTCCCGAATCCATACTTTCATCGCAGTAATGCAAACGGGCACACGTTCACGTCGTCGATCACTTGCTTCTTCAATGATAGGCAAGTTGGTGGAGCTCTTTTTATATGTGCATAAGTTAGAATGCTTGAGTGTGACTGCCTTTGTGCCTCTCCATATGGATGTGCCAAACTTGAATACGAGGAGGTTGGCACATACTCTAGCATCTCACATCCGACCTATGTCTTCGCGTTTTAACCTTAGCAAGATTTCCTCCAAAATTGGTGCATTGTGATCGACATTGTCTTCTTTCCTTTATACTCGGCCTCACAACCCTACCTGCACGAAAGTAACATAAAAACACACATATTAGTGTAAAAACCTGAGAAAAGTAATGCTCAACATAAGGAATGAACGCTTCGCCTTCATATCGCACAAGCACTTATCAAACTCCCCCACACTTAAGCTTTTGCTTGTCCTCAAGCAGAAAATTAAAATGTTATGCGCATCAATGAAGAAAATATTGAAAGTGCTTGGCCTTAGGTTCAGCAAAGTATACAAAGATAGCATTTTACAAGTAAGGGAAATTTCAACACTAAAAACGAAAAAATCAATGCTCTAACTAAAAACTTGAATAAAAAAGGATACAAAACCCGAAATCATGTACGTGTGTGAACTCACTTAAGTCAACCCAAAGTATACTCCTCAAATTTCTAAGTACAAGGGACTTATTTATCTACAAAAGTGACAACAATTTCAAAGATGGTAGTAGCTTCACACATACTCTATGGTAGCCCTATCCAAAGTGGCCGCTTAGGTGGCTTTCACACGTTCGAGATCGTAGCTCTTTCTACCGGAGTGGTAGCTTTCACTCATCCTATGAGATAGCTCTTTCTCTCATTAGGGCATAGCTAGTATCCGACTTATGAGAGTAGCTTCATACTTCATAGCTTGTAGCTCTTTCCACCCAACAAGCACAAATAAACAATAAAACTTTTCTTTTCTTTTATTTATTTATTTTTTTTTGGAATTCAACACAAGAAACAACTATAACTAGTCCCTTTAACATCAAACTTGAGTTTCCAAAAGAGTCTAATAAGTGAGTAATGTAACAAGTATAAATTGGGCAAAAATTCCTAGATATTCAAGAAAAACTAGAGCATGAAAACATTCAATGTTAGAAATTCTCCTAAACTCAAGAATACAATCCTTGCAACTAAGGTGAACCGCCATTGGCTATGTGAGCGTATATCAATCAAGAACAATAGAAAAGAATGTGTGCACTATGAAACTCCCCCTCCCCCCACACACACACACACTTAAGTTGTACATTGTCCCCAATGTACACATGCAAAGCTCACTCAAAAATATATATCATTCAAAAAGCAAATGTGGGAGAAGCAATCAAAACAATACTCCCCTGACTCCTAGTGTTGTATTTGATGAAGCTAATTCCATGGGGGTAGTGTTCCGACGGGTTGTGAAGCTCACACGGCTAAGTGCCTAAGCACCTTCGCCGTGCCCATGACTAAGTCTCAATTCCCAAGAAGACAAGACCATCTGCATGCATACACAAGGGGGTTCAGTGAAGCTCAATAAAAACAAAATAAACTCGAGTATATATAAGATAGACAATGAATACAACTCGACATGCAAAATGAAAATAAGCTCAGAAAGAAAGTCCTTTCTGAGTGAACAAGTCTAAAATAAAATACATAAAAGAAAAAGAACTAAAAGTCAAATGTCAGTGTCGCCCTCCGGCTCCGGTGCTGCTACTTCTGCTGGGAAAGACGCACATGGTGGGTCCACCGGTGCCGGGGTAGAGGGTGTGGATGCTCGAGGAACTGAGGGGGCTTGAGGAGTCCTCGGGCGCAGGACATATGATGAGGCGACGTCTCGCTCTAAGATCTACTGTAATACGTCGAAACGTGCCATGAACTCTGTGTACTGAGTGGCCTGCGTAGCCCTAATCTCTGCAATCTCAGCTCGAGCCTCCGCTACCTCAGTCCATACCACCCCCAAAGCGCTCTCGAGCCTCTCAAAGCGATCATAAGCTCAAGATGGTGAAAACATACGCACGGGGGGTGGTTCCTCTACCACTGAAGGTGCCTCGGTCTCCATCGGTGCTGGCAGAGGTTCAGGAGTAGGCTGAGATGCCCCGGCATCATCACCCTCATCCTCGGCTATCTTTGGAGCTGGTAGCACTAAAGCAAAAACCCCTGTCCGAACCCTGTGGATCATACCCATCAATGTCATCATATCTAGACTCAGGGGAGTAGGTATACTCATCTTCTCCGCCCCACAAATCAAATCCAAGAGACCCATGCCCAGCACTAATCTCTTAATGTAGGGGCCCGAGAAGATCGCTCCCAGTCTAGTATAGTATCCCTGATGTTTGATGTACTCTGCCATGATGTGCCCTAAGTGAATCGGTACGCGCTGCACCATTGAGTACAAGTACAGTAGTTCCTGACAGCTCAGAACACCAGTGCTATCACCACGGCCATTTACTGACCTACTCATGATGGCAAGTAAATATCTGTATGCAGGTCGAGAAAGGCATGTGGCCTTGGACACCCCCGGCTCATACTGACCCTTACCACATAGCACTCTGTAAGCTCTCTGCGTGGTCAAGGTTCCAGGCGACTGAGCGTACTCATCCGTATTTGTGAATGCCTCCTCATACAAGCCAAGTGGTATTGAAAACTGAGTAACGCTCAAGCTATGGTGGTGTCCAAATACTTTGAACTGAATGGAGTTCAAACTGCCGAAGCTCGCATACGATCTGTCAAACTCGAATGATGATAGCACCTCAAGTGCAAACTCTCGGATGGCTGGCTCTATAATCATCAATAACTGCCGCCAACCACCTGCTGAAACAAGATCCTCTACCTCATTAGCGAGCTCATCTCCCTGCTGTAGATCTTGCAGTATAGTCATGTCCAGGAATCGAGTCTGCCCGAATCGGAGTTTCGACAAGCGTTCATAGTGAACCTGATACTCTGGAATCGCAAACCTCATGCCCTCAGGCTCAAGGGATGACTCACGCGGCCTCTTATCAGCTTGCTTCTTCGATCGAGGTGCAATAATCTGCAAGCATTATTAACTAGATTAATCTATGGAAACCATGAATTGGCAAAGAAAATGATAAATAGGGCTCATCGACGAGATGGGATGAGAAAATGAAGAACCGGCAGGAAAACCTCGCAAAAATCCTACCAAATTGGCGCTATGCAATCGGAGAATGATGTGAGAGTGTTTTCAGATGAATAAAGGTCGTGAAGAAAGAGAGAAACTATTCTTATTTAAAAAGAACTCGCAACCCTTGGCGTTCTGTGCATCCACACGGGCGTGCGGAAATAGCCCACGCCCGTGCACCTCACAGGAGAGCTTCACAGAGGCAGGTGCATGCCCCTGGGCACTCTCGGGAAAAACTCTCGCTGACTATGAACGATCTCACACTGGCGTGTGGAAAATACCCACACCCGTGCGCCCGATCCACAGGGGCAGCCGCACGCCCCTGTGGCTTCTCTGAACATCCGAGAAAATACCAAGTGTTCTACACACCCGTGCGGAAATTCCGCACGGGCGTGGACATT
The DNA here is from genome assembly GCF_009730915.1 of Dioscorea cayenensis subsp. rotundata. Lineage (NCBI taxonomy): Eukaryota > Viridiplantae > Streptophyta > Magnoliopsida > Dioscoreales > Dioscoreaceae > Dioscorea > Dioscorea cayenensis. Next base: position 12,070,426 of record NC_052481.1, on the reverse strand, counting down.
CACATGCCCAACTCACAGGGGCAGGTGCACACCCCTGTGTCTTCTCGGGATGGAGAGAACTCCTCTGCAGAGTTTCACACGGGTGTGTGGAAATTACCCACGCCCGTGTGTGGTTCACAAGGTCGCCCATAGGGGCGAGTCCACGGCCCTGTGTGCTCTCGGGATAATCCGCCCAACTCTGTAGGAATTTACACGCCCGCATGGAAATTACCCACGGGCGTGTGACAGTCGCATGGTCGTTCACTGGGGTAGCCGCATGCCCCTGTGCCTTCTCTGGATGAACTCGCAGTATAACTCCACGGGCGTGCGGAAATTCCACACACCCGTGTGTTTTCTCTGGATGACTTAGAAAACTTCTGAACATGTTTACACACTCAGATCCTGCTCTATTATGCAAATTTTATCAGCAAAAAACATGAAATCGGGCTCAAACGACCATACTTCGGCAATCCCACATGAAAACACACAATGACTTTAAAAACCCACAATAAAATCGCAGCACAAGCATCTAAAAATCAAGACACCAACACTTAACAATTTATTCATGCAAACAACCTAACTAAAAAAATAAGAAAATAGTAAAGACTTGGGTTGCCTCCCAAGAAGCGCTTATTTTACGTCACTAACCTTGACGTACCTTGTCTTACCTCATGGGGGTTCATAGAAGAAGGTTGCCCTCTTACGCATGGCTTGAAAGCATGATGTGCAGAGTCTCTTGAGGGTAGAGGGTGTATTATCGGGCTTGGGACTGCCTACCATTGGTTCATCCAACTTCTTTGGTTCACAGACATCTCCAACAGCCTTGGAGTGTTTCCGGTGACGTCTCCAAGACCTCTTCATTTTTTGGACCACCTTCTTCAAAATCCCCGGGGTAGATGGTACTTCTTCCGTCGATCCAAGCATCATTACTTCTTCATTGTCCTCCTCTTGGTCGAACAAACCTTCATATGGATCCGGATTGAACATTTCCTGCATGTATTCATCAACAATCTCATCAGTAGTGTCTAGAAAATATAACGTATCATAGAAATCAAGAGAATGCCGCATCGCTTCAGCAAGGTGGTATGTGAGCTTGTCGTCTCCAACTCTCAATGTGAGCTCTCCACCATCAATGTCAATCAGTGTTTTGGAAGTCCGCAAGAACGGTCTCCCAAGTATCAAAGGTACATCCGCATCCTCATCGACATCTAGCACTACAAAATCAACCGGAAAAATGTACTTGTCCACTTTGACAAGCACGTCTTCAATGATGCCTCTCGGATGTCGCACTGTTCAGTCCGCTAGTTGCAAAGTCATCCGAGTAGGCCTAAGCTCGCCCAAGCCTAGCTTTTGAAAGAAGGTGTATGGCATGACGTTGATACTTGCCCCTGAGTCCGCCAATGCCATTTCTTCACCTAGATTGCCAATATTACACGGAATGATGAAGCTTCCCTGGTCTTTCTTCGTGTTCGGCATGTTCTTTTGCAATACCGCCGAGCATTAAGCATCTAAAATCACTGAAGCACTTTCCTCCAACTTCCTCTTGTTAGTCAACAAGTCTTTCAAGAAGTTCGCATACTTAGGCATTTGGGCCAATGCCTTAACAAAAGGAATATTAATGTGGAGTTGCTTGAACAAACTCAGGAACTTCTTGTATTGTTCATCCCCTTGGTCATTTTTCAATCTAAAGGGATAAGGGATTCTTTGCTTGAAAGGTGGGGGTACCACCTCTTTCTCTTTGCTTGTTCCCTCTTCAACCTCTATAGCCTCGGGTGCGTGTTCTTTTGGCTTCTCACTCGGAAGCCTACCTTCAACCTCATGACCACTTCTCAAAGTGATCACCTTCACATGATCTCTAGGGTTGGCCTGAATAGCTTCTCGAATCCATACTTTCAACGGAGTAACGAAAATGGGCACACGTTCACGTCATGGATCACTTACTTCTTCGATGATAGGCAAGTTGGTGGAGCTCTTGTTCTATGTGCATAAGTCAGAATGCTCGAGTGTGACTGCTGACAAGGTCCCCTTGCGTATATCCCGCAAATGCGCAGGTTTGTCGAAGTAATACTCTCGGGTGAGCGGGTATCGAATCCACAGGGAGTAGAGAATAAAAATACTTAATTCAATTCTTAGCTATGTGAAAGATCAATGATAATGAGTGAAATAATGATTCAATTCTCAACAAAAAAAGCAACAAGAAAGGGAGCAAAAGTAAAGAAGGGGGTAAGGCAATCGATAAAGATGGGGTACCCGGATAATGCTCCACCTAGGATAATTGTTTCAATTGCAAGAACCCTCTATTATGCTTCCTAATCAATGCAATGGTGAGTCGTGAAAATCTTTAATTACATAGTCCCAAATCTAAGGTCAACTATGTCTAACTCTATACATGTCCCGGAGGAGAAATCAAACAATCTCAACACCTCGCAGTCGCATATAGTTGCAATTAGCTCTAGGGATTCCAAGTGATAAATCTCTTCCTAATTATAGACCTTACCCTTTGGTCAAGGTGGAAGGTCCCTAACCACAATGAAGCCCTAGATACTAAGATCACCTCAACGCTTCACTCCGTTGCATGTGCAAGTAAGCCCCAGTAGAAGTTCATCCCTTAGACCATTCACTCTATTATAGCCGCAAAGAACTCGAGGAACGGAGGTAGAATATATCACACAGGAGGAGAAAAGGGACGCTCCTGTACCTCTCGACTCACCCTCTCAACCCTCTCCAACCTAGCTTTGTCTAATGCTCGTGGTGTGTCACTCACTCACAAGGTTACCAACAAGAACTCTCAACCCTAGTGTCACTCTAGGGGAAATATTCATACAATCAAGCATTCAAGGTTGGAACTCACAATAAACATCAATTACTTGAAAGCATAATAAAGAGATTGAATGAAACGAATACATCCTAAGGTTCACAATACCCGAGTACCCAAGTGTTTATTGTTCTTGCACCTTTTAGTTTAGTTTGTTTTCATGAATAAACTGTTAAGTGTTGGTGTTTCAATTTTTAAGTGCTTGTACTGCGATTTTCTTGTGGGTTTTTAAAAGAACTCATTGTGTGTTTTGTTGAGAGTTGGCAAAGTTTGGTCGTTTGAGCTCTATTTCGTGTTTTTATATGGTAAATTTTGCATAATATAGCAGGCTTTGAGTGTGTAAACATGTTCAGAATAGTTCTACAGAGCCTGCAGGTTTTTCTAAGTCATCCAGAGAAAACACACGGGCATGTGTAATTTCCACGCGCCCATGGGTGTATACTGCGAGCTCATCCAGAGAAGGCACAGGGGCGTGCGGCTGCCCCTGTGAACGACCATGCAACTGGCGCACGCCCGTGGGTAATTTCCATATGGGCGTGTAAACTCCTACAGAGTTGGGCATAGTTTATCGAGAGTACATAGGGGCGTGGACTCGCCCCTATGGGCGACCTTGTGAACCACACACGGGCGAGGGTAATTTCTGCACGCCCGTGCGAATCTCTGCAGGGTGTTCCCTCCATCCCGAGAAAACACAGGGGCGTGCGGCTGCCCCTGTGAGTTGAGCATGTAAATGTCCACGCCCATGGGGAATTTCCGCACGGGCGTGTGTAAGACTTGATATTTTTCTCAGATGTCCAGGGAAGCCACCGGGGCGTGCGTCTGCCATTGTGGGTCTGGCGCACGGGCGTGTGTAATTTTCGCACGCCCGTGTGGATGCACAGAATGCCAAAAGTCGCTAGTTTTGTTTAAAAGAGGATGATTCCTCTCCCTCTTTACAACTCCTTTTCACTTAAAAACACTCTCACAGTATTCTCTGAGTCCATTGCGTCAGTTTGGTAGGATTTTAGCGAAGTTTTCCAGCCAGCTCTTCATTTTCTCACTCCTCCTCGTCAGTAAATCCCTTTTCATCATCTTCTTCGTCAATTCATAGTTTCTATCGATTAATCTGGTTAATAATGCTTCGTTTCTTCAATTGGAATGATGATTTATGTTTAGAACAAAGTTAGAAGTATTATTAAGTTGTATTTTTGGATTGTTGATGCGTGGCCGTGCGGTTCTAAAGTCCCGTGGATCCACACGGGCGTGCGGAAATTCCACACAACCGTGTGGATTTCTGCAGCATTTTTTTATCAACTTCTTTGATCAATTTCGTTTAAATTTTGCAGATCATGGCACCTAGGTCAAAGAAGCAAGCTGATAAGAGGCCACATGAGTCATCCCCTGAGCCCGAGGGCATGCGATTTGCGATTCCCGAACATCAGGACTGTTATGAGCGTTTGTCGAGACTCCGTTTCGGACAGACTCAATTTTTGGACACGACTATACTGCAGGAGCTTCAGCAGGGAGATGAGTTTACCGATGAGATTGAGGATCTAGTTTCAGAAGGTGGTTGGCGGAAGTTACTGATGATTAGAGAGCCAGCCATCCGAGAGTTTGCACTGGCAGTGCTATCCTCGTTCGAGTTTGATAGAGCGTATTCGAGCTTCGACAGTTTGGACACCATTCAGTTCAGAGTATTTGGACGCCACCATAGCTTGAGCATTACGCAGTTTTCCGTACTACTTGGCTTATACGAGGAGGCATTCACGGATATAGAGGAGTATGCACAGTTGCTTACTGATTATCCTGGAACCTTGACCCCAGAGAGAGCTTACAGAGTACTATGTGGTCAAGGTCAGTACGAGCCAGGGGTGTCCAAAGCCACGTGCCTTTCCCGACCTGCATACAGATATTTGCACACCATCATGAGTATGTCGGTGAATGGCCGCGGTGACAGTCTGGAGCTGTTGTACTTATACTCGATGGTAGAGCACGTACCAATTCATTTAGGGCATATTCTGGCAGAGTACATCAGACACCAGGGACACTATACTAGACTGGGAGCGATCTTCTCGAGCCCCTACATTACGAGATTAGTGCTGGGCATGGGTCTCTTGGATTCGATTCGCGGGGCCGAGAAGACGAGTGTAAACGCTCCCCTGAGTTTTGAGACTATGCGGTTGATGGGCATGGTCCGCAGGGTTCGAACAAGGGTCTTTACTTTAGTCCTACCAGCCCCAGAGATAGCTGAGGATGAGGGTGATGAAGACGGAGCATCTCAGCCCGCCCCCGAGCCTCAGCAAGCATCGATGGAGACCGAGGTACCTCCAGCAACCGAGGAACCACCCCCAGTGCGTATGTTTTCACCATCTCGAGCTAATAATCACTTTGAGAGGCTCGAGAATGCTATAGGAGTGGTCCGAGCTGAGGTCGCCGAGATTCGGGATACGCAGGCCACTCAGTATACAGAGTTCATGGCACGTTTCGACATATTACAGCAGATCCTAGAGCGAGACGTTGCCTCATCATTTGTCCTGCAGCCGAGGATCCTTCAGGCCCGTCAGTTCCTCCAGCACCTCCATCCTCGACTCCAGCACCGGTGGGCCCACCATGTGCTTCCACTTCAGCAGCAGTAGCAACAGCACAGGAGCCCGAGAGCGACTCCGACACTTGACTTTTCTTTTACTTTCGTGCATTTTACTTTATTCTATTTTCTTGGTTTTAGACTTGTTCACTCAGAAAGGATTTTTCCTTCTGAGTTTATGTTATGTTGCATTGACCAAGTTGTATTCATTGCTTCATCTTTTCTACACTCGAGTTATTTTTGTTTTTCTTGAGCTTCACTGAACCCCCTCGTGTATACATGCAGATGGTCTTGTCATCTTGGGAATTTATACTTAGTCATGGGCACGGCCAAGGTGCTTCGGCACTTGGCCGTGTGAGCTTCATAACCTGTTGGAACACTACTCCCAATGAATTAGCTTCATCAAACGCAACACTAGGAGTCATAGGAGTATTGTTTTGATTGCTTCTCCCACATCTATTTTTGAATGATATATTTTGAGTGAGCTTGCATGTGTACATTGAGGACAATGTACAACTTAAGTGTGGGGGGAGTTTCATAATGCGCACATCTTTTCTATTGTTCTTGATTGATATATGCTCACATAGGCAATGACGGTTCACCTTAGTTGCAATCATTGTATTCTTAAGTCTAGGAGAATTGTTAACATTGAATGTTTTCATGCTCTAGTTCTTGCTTGAATTTTTAGAAATTTTTGCCCGATTTACACTTAGTGCACTACTCACTCTCTGAACTCTATTGGAAACTCATGTTCGATGTTAAAGGGACTAGTTAGGTATACTTCTTTTGCTAAATTCAAAAAAAAAAAAATGAAAATGAAAAGAAGAAACAAAATAGTTTTATTGTTTATTTGTATTTGTTGGGTGGAAAGAGCTACCGCCTATGAAGTATGAAGCTACTCTCACAAGTCAGATACTAGTTATGCCCTAATGAGAGAAAGAGCTGTCTCATAGGATGAATGAAAGCTACCACTCGGGTAAAAAGAGCTACCACCTCGAAAGTGTGAAAGCCACCTTAGCGGCCGCTTTGGAAAGGGCTACCTTAGAGGATGTGTGAAGCTACTACCATCTTTTAAAAAATTTTGTCACTTTTGTAGATAAATAAGTCCCTTGTACTTAGAACTTTGAGGAGTATACTTTGGGTTGTTTTGAGTGAGTTCACACACATACATGAAATTCGGGTTTGTTGTCCTTTTTTATTCAAGTTTTTAGCTAGAGCATTGATTTTTCGTATTTAATGTTGAAATTTTCCTTACTTGTAGAATACTTTCATTGTATGCCTCGGTGAACCTAAGGCCAAGCACTTTCAATATTTTCTTCATTGATGCATAGAATGTTTTAATGTTTGCTTGAGGACAAGCAAAAGCTTAAGTGTGGGGGAGTTTGATAAGTGATTGTGCGATATGAATGCGAAGTGTTCATTCCTTATGTTAAGCATTACTTTTCTCAGGTTCTTACACTAATATGTGTGTTTTTATGTTACTTTTATGCAGGTAGGGTTGTGAGGCCGAGTATGAAGGAAATAGGCCAATGTGGATCATAATGCACCTATTTTGGAGGAAATCTCGTTAAGGTTCAAACGCGAAGACATAGGTCAGGTGTGAGATGCTAGAGTGTGTGCCAACCTCCTAGCATTCGAGTGAGCACATCCATTTGGAATTCTGATTTATGCACATAAGAACGAGAGCTCCACCAACATGTATATCATTGAAGAAGCAAGTGATTCATGATGTAAACGTGTGCCCGTTTGCGTTACCCCGATGAAAATATGGAATTGGGAAGTTATTCAGATCGAAGCTGTAGCAGAGCACCGTAGCACATACTGTAGCATCACTGTTTATAGCCGGCCAAGAAATCAGAGAAACAAAGAATCCACATGGACGTGTGGAAATTATCCACGCCCGTGTGGAAATTCCGCACGGGCGCGTGTACCATCCACGCCCGTGGAGTCGCCCGATTCTAGCCCTATTTAAAGCCGATTCAGCCGCGATTTTGGTATTTTTTCTCCATCTTTTCCCCGACTTGAGAGAGGGCTTCGGCTAGGGTTTTTGAGGTGTATTGCCTAGGATTGTGGAGAGGTTCTACGGCTCCGACATCGTATGTTATTTGGAAGAAGGTTATTAGCAGAGCTTTCGTCGGGATCGATCCGGCGAGGTGTATCCTAGGCCGGACAAAGGATCCCTTGCGACAAGTAGAGGACTCTCCGTAAGACCATTGACACGACCATCGAGGTGGTTTCTTTATGGATTCATTACTTTTACATTCAATTTCTTTGATTGTACTTAGCTCCATGGAGAGCTAAAACCCTAGTGGGTACTTGGGTGATTGTGAACCCTAGGATGTATTCGTTTCATTGAACTTCTTTATTATGCTTTCAATAAATTGATGTTTATTGTGAGTTCTAACCTTGAATGCTTGATTGTATGAACATTTCCCCTAGAGTGAGTACTAGGGTTGAGAGTTCTTGTTGGTAACCTTGTGAGTGAGTGACACACCACGAGCGTTAGACAAAGCTAGGTTGGAGAGGTTTGAGAGGGTGAGTCGAGATGTACAGGAGCGTCCCCTTTCCCCTCTGACGTGATAGATTCTACCTCCGTTCCTCGAGTTCTTTACGGCCATAATAGAGTGAATGGTCTAAGGGATGAATCTCCGCTGGGGCTTAGTTGCGCGTGCAACAGAGTGAAGCGTTGAGGGGATCTTAGTATCTAGGGCTTAATTGTGATTAGGGACCTTCCGCCTGGACCAAAGGGTTAGGTTTATAATTAGGAAGAGATTTATCACCTGGAATCCCTAGAGCTCATTGCAACTTTATTCGAGTGCGAGGTTGAGAGGTTATTTAATCTCTCCTCCCGGACATGAATAGAGTTAGGCATAGTTGACCTTAGATTTGGGACTATGTATGTATGGATTTCCACAACTCACCATTGCATTGATTAGGAAGCATAATAGACAGTTCTTGCACTTGAAGCGATTATCCTAGGTGAAGCATCATCCGAGTACCCCATCTTTATCGATTGCCTTACCTCCTCCTTACTTTTGCTCTATTACTTGTTGCTTTTAATTGTTGAGAATTGAATTATTATCAAACTTATCATTATTAATATTCCATATAGCTAAGAATCGAATTAAGTGTCTTTACTCCCTACTCCCTGTGGATTCGATACCCGCTCACCCGGGATTATTACTTCGACAAACCCGTGCACTTGCGGGATATACGCAAGGGGATCTTGTCACCTCTCCGAACCCTGCGGACCATGCCCATCATCCGCATCGTTTCCAGACTCAGGAGGACAGGTACACTCATCTTCTGGGCCCCGCGAATCGAATCCAAGAGACCCATGCCTAACACTAATCTCGTAATGTAGGGGCCCGAGAACATCGCTCCCAGTCTAGCATAGTATCCCTGATGTCTGATGTACTCTGCCTGGATGTGCCCTAAATGAATTGGTACGCGCTGTAATATCGAGTACAAGTATATTAGTTCCTGACGGCTCAGGATACCAGTGCTATCACCATGGCCATTCACTGACCTACTCATAATGGCATGCAAGTATCTATATACAGGACGAGAAAGGCACGTGGCCTTGGACACCCCTGCTCTTACTGACCTTGACCACATAACACTCTGTAAGCTCTCTGCGGGGTCAAGGTTCCAGGGTAATCAGTCGGTAACTGCGCATACTCCTCTGTATCTGTGAATGCATCCTCGTATAAGCCAAGTAGTACTGAAAACTACGTGATGCTTAAGCTATGGTGGTGTCCAAATACTCTGAACTGAATGGTGTCCACACTGTCGAAACTCGCATATGATCTATCGAACTCGAATGATGAAAGTACCTCCAGTGCAAACTCTCGCAATATAGTCATGTCTAAAAATCGAGTCTACTCAAAACGGAGCCTCGACAGGCGCTCATAGTGAACCTGATGCTTTGGAATTGCAAACCCATGCCCTCGGGTTCAGGAGATGACTCACGTGGTCTCTTATTAGCTTGCTTTTTTGACCTAGGTGCCATAATCTGCAAGATTTAAACGAAATAGATTAAACAAGTTGATAAACCAATGCTGCAGAAATCCACACGGTCGTGTGGAATTTCCGCACGCCCGTGTGGATCCACGGGGCGTGAGAAACGCACGGCCACACTTCAACAATCCAAAAATACAACTTAATAGTCATTCTAACTTCATTCTAAACATAAATCATCTTTCCTATTGAAGGAACGAAGCATTATTAACCAGATTAATCACTAGAAACCATGAATTTGCAAGGAAGATGATAAAAAGAAAACTTACCGACAAGATGGAGTGAGAAAATGAAGAATCGGCCAGAAAATTTCACTAAAATCCCACCAAATTAGCACTCTGAACTCGGAGAATACTGTGAAAGTGTTTTCAAGCGAAAAGATGTCGTGAAGAGAGAGGAATTATCCTCTTTTAAACAGAACTAACGACTTTTGGCGTTCTGTGCATCCCCACGGGCGTGTGGAAATTCCCCACGCCCGTGCGCCTCACTCCAAAAACACTACAGGGGTGTGCGCACGTCCCTGTCTCCTTTGACTCTAACTGCTCTCGCACGGGCGTGTGGAAAACATCCACGCCCGTGCTCCCGAATCATAGGGGCAGCCGCACGCCCTTGTGGCTTCTCTGGACATCCGAGAAGAATACTAAGTGTTACACACGCCCGTGTGGAAATTCCCCACGGGCGTGGACATTCACATCCCCAATTCACAGGGGCAGCCGCACGCCCCTGTGTCTTCTTGGGATGGAGAGAACTCCTCTACAGAGTTTCGCACGGGCGTGTGAAAATTACCCATGCCCGTGCATGGTTCACAAGGTTACCCACAGGGGCGAGTCCACGCCCCTGTGTGCTCTCGAGAAAATCCGCCCAACTATACAGGAATTCACACGCCCATGCAGAAATTACCCACGGGCGTGTGACAGTCGCATGGTCGCTCACAGGGGCAGCCGCACGCCCCTGTGTCTTCTCTGGATGAGCTCGCAGTATACACCCACGGGCGTGTGGAAATTTCACACGCCCGTGTGTTTTCTCTAGATGACTTAGAAAAATCTGTAGGCTCTGCAGAATATTTCTGAACATGTTTGCACACTCAGAGCCTGCCCTATTATGCAAATTTTACCAGTGAAAAACACAAAATAGACCCCAAACGACCAAACTTTCGCCAATTCCTCAAAAAGCACACGATGGCTTTAAAAACCCACAATAAAATTGCAACACAAACATCTAAAAATTCAGACATCAACACTTAATGATTTATTCATGCAAACGAGCTAAACTAAAAGATAAGAAAACAGTAAAAACTTGGGTTGCCTCCCAAGAAGCGCTTGTTTAACGTCACTAAGCTTGACGTACCTTGTCTTACCTCACGGGGGTTCATGAATGAAAGACGCCCTCTTACCCATGACTTGGAAGTATGATGTGCAATGTCTCTTGAGGGTAGAGGGTGTATTATCGGGCTTCGGACCACCTAGCAATTGTTCATCCAACCTTCTTGGTTCATGTGCGTCTCCAACAGTCTTGGAGTATTTTCGGTGGCGTCTCCTAGCCCTCTTCATTTTCCAGAGCACCTTCTTCAATATCCCCGGGGTAGATGTTACCTCCTCAGTCGACCAAAGAATCATTACTTCTTCATTGCTCTCCTCTTGGTCGGACAAACCTTCATATGGATCCAGGTTTAACATTTCCTGCATGTATTCATCAACAAGCTCATCAGTAGTGTCTAAGAAATACAAAGTGTCATCAAAATCGAGAGAATGCCGCATGGCTTCGGCAAAGTGGTAAGTGAGTTTGTCATCTCCAACTCTCAATGTGAGCTCTCCGCTGTCCATGTCAATCAACGCTTTGGAAGTCCTCCAATTGTAAAGTCATCCGAGTAGGCCTAGGCTCTCCCAAGCCTAGCTTTTGGAAAAAAGTATATGGCATGACGTTGATACTTGCCCCTGAATCCGCCAGTGCCATTTCTTCACCTAAGTTGCCGATGTTACACGGAATAATGAAGCTTCCCGGGTCTTTCTTCTTGTTCGGCATGTTCTTTTGCAGCACCGCCGAGCATGAAGCATCTAACACCACTGAAGCACTCTCCTCCAACTTCCTCTTGTTGGTCAACAAGTCTTTCAGGAACTTCGCATACTTAGGCATTTTAGCTAATGCCTCTACAAAAGGAATGTTGATGTGGAGTTGCTTGAATAAACTCAGGAACTTCTTATACTGTTCATCCCCTTTGTCATTTTTCAATCTAGAGGGATAAGGGATTCTTGGCTTGAAAAGTGGGGATGCCACCTCTTTCTCTTTCTTCACTCCCTCCTCAACCTTTACAACCTCGAGTGCGTGTTCTTTCGGCTTTTCACTTGGAAGCCTCCCTTCAACCTCACGACCACTTCTCAAAGTGATCGCCTTCACATGTTCTCTAGGGTTGGTTTCCGTATTGCTTGGTAAACTTCCATGTGGCCTTTCGGAGAGAGACTTCGCAATTTACCCCACCTGATTTTTAAGGTTGTGCAAAAAGGCAGTGTGATTGCGAAGTGTAGCCTCGACTGATTCAAACCGTGTATTTGCATATTGAACAAATCTAGCCAAGTGCTTCTCTAAATCCGTCATTCGGGTTTCCAAGCCTGAAATTCTGTTTTCCACTTGGGGGGCTTGCTGTTGGTGGAAATCTGGTGGCCCCATGGCCTTTTGTGGTCCTTGATTACTTAATGAAAAGTAGGGATGATTCTTCCAACCTGAATTGTAAGTATTACTATATGGGTTCCCTTGAGGTCTCATGCCATTACTTACAAAGTCAACATTTTCCACTGAAGAAACATCACCAAAAAAGATCGGGCAATCAGAGGGAGCATGTCCTCCACCACAACCGGTGCAATTGGTCATGGCCGCAACTCAGTTCGAAGCTATGAGATCTAACTTCTTACTAAGACTCTCTACTTGCGCCGCCAATGAGGTCGCAGCATCGATTTCATGAATACCAGCCCTCTTTTCCTTCTCCCTCGCATTCCATTGGTAACTATTTAACCCCATTTCCTCAATTAATTAACGAGCCTCATCGGGGGTTTTGCTACCTAAGGTACCTCCTGCTACCATATCCAAGAGTTGCCTTGTACTCGGGTTCAAACTATTGTAGAAGGTTTGAACAATCATCCACTCCGGGAATCCGTGTTGCGGACACTTTATCAGGAGCTCCTTGAACCTTTCCCATGTCTCGAATAGAGACTCCAATTCCAAATGAAAAAAGGATGAGATCTCATTCCTAAGCTTTGCTAATTTTCTGGAAGGGAAATAACGGGCTAGAAAAGCTTCTACCATCTCCTCCCATGTAGTTATTGATGCTCTAGGTAATGAGTGTAGCCACTGCTTCTCTTTCCACTTCAAGGAAAATGGGAAGGCTCTCAATTTGATGGCATCATCCGTAACCCTATTTATCTTCAGCATGTCGCACACCTCGAGAAATCTCTCTATATGACTATTTAGATCCTCATTGGCCAAACCGTTGAATTGTGTGGACTGTTGCAGCATATGGATGAATGCCGGCTTTAGCTCGAAGTTCTGAGCTGTAATCGGAGGGCGTACAATACTCAATTGCGTCCCCAACACTGAAGGTCTGGCATAGTCGGATAGTGTTCGTTGTTTCTCATTCTGTCCTGCCATATTTTCAGATTCCTCTCCTTCCATATCAGCTAAATTATGTTGTTCTTCCATAGGTTCTTTCCCTTTTCTTCTAAGTGTACGTTCAAGCTCAGGGTCTCCTTCAATCAATATTGATGGATTCCCTCCGGTCATAACCTGGAGCTGCACCAAAAAGAAAGAAAAAGAAAATCAGAACGATGATAGAATGAGATGATATGAAACAGAATGTATGGTGAAATAGCTAAGAAAACAAAGTGCAAAGTATTTCTAAACGCCTAGTCCCCGCCAACGGCGCCAAAAACTTGACAAGGTCCACTTGCTTATATCCCGCAAGTGCACGGGTTTGTCGAAGTAATAATCCCGGGTGAGCGGGTATCGAATCCACAGGGAGTAGAGAATAAAAATACTTAATTCGATTCTTAGCTATGTGAAATATCAATGATAATGAGTGTGATAATGATTCAATTCTCAACAATAAAAGCAACAAGAAAATGAGCAAAAGTAAAGAAGGGGGTAAGGCAATCGATAAAGATGGGGTACCCAGATAATGCTCCACCTAGGATAATTGTTTCATGTGCAAGAACCCTCTATTATGCTTCCAAATCAATGCAATGGTGAGTCATGGAAATCCTTAATTACATAGTCCCAAATCTAAGGTCAACTATGCCTAACTCTATACATGCCCCGGAGGAGAAATCGAACAATCTCAACACCTCGCACTCGCATAGAGTTGCAATGAGCTCTAGGGATTCCAAGTGATAAATTTCTTCCTAATTATAGACCTAACCCTTTGGTCCAGGTGGAAGGTCACTAACCACAATGAAGCCCTAGATACTAAGATCACCTCAACGCTTCACTCCGTTGCACGTGCAAGTAAGCCCCAGCAGAAGTTCATCCCTTAGACCATTCATTCTATTATAGCCGCAAAGAACTCGAGTAACGGAGGTAGAATATATCACACTGGAGGGGAAAGGGGATGCTCCTGTATCTCTCGACTCACCCTCTCAACCCTCTCCAACCTAGCTTTGTCTAACGCTCGTGGTGTGTCACTCACTCACAAGGTTACCAACAAGAACTCTCAACCCTAGTGTCACTCTAGGGGAAATATTCATACAATCAAGCATTCAAGGTTGGAACTCACAATAAACATCAATTTATTGAAAGCATAATAAAGAGGTTCAAAGAAACAAATACATCCTAGGGTCCACTAGGGGTTTAGCTCTCCATGGAGCTAAGTACAATCAAAGAAATAGAATGTAAAAGCAATGAATCCATAAAGAACCCCCCGATAGTCACTGCCGATGGTCTTGTGGAAAGTCCTCTACTCATCATCCGAGGATTCCCTCGTCCGGTATAGGATACGCCTTGACGGAAGCTCCCCTACCAACCTTCTTCCTAAGGAATGACGATGTCGAGCAGTAGAACCTCTCCAAAAACCTTGGCCAATACCCCTCAAAACCCTAGCCGAAGCCCTCTCTCATGTTGGGGAAAAGATGGAGAAAAGAATACCAAAATCGGGGCTGAATCGGCTTTAAATAAGGCTGGAATCGGGCGACTACACGGGCGTGGATGCTCCACGCGCCCGTTCGGAATTTCCACATGGGCGTGGATAATTTCCACACGCCCGTGTGGATTCTCTGTTTCTCTGGTTTCTCGGCCAACTGTGAACAGTGCTGCTGACAAGTTCCCCTTGCTTATATCCCGCAAGTGCACGGGCTTGTCAAAGTAATAATCCCGGGTGAGCGGGGTCGAATCCACAGGGAGTAGGGAGTGAAAATACTTAATTTGATTCTTAGCTATGTGCAATATCAATAATGATAATTGTAAAATTGATTTAATTCTTAACAATAAAAACAACAAGTGAAAGAGCAAAAGTAAGAAGAGGGTAAGGCAATCGATAAATGATGGGGTACTCGGATAATGCTTCACCTAGGATGATCGCTTCAAGTGCAAGAACTCTCTATTATGCTTCCTAATCAATGCAATGGTGAGTCGTGGAAATCCTTACATACATAGTCCCAAATCTAAGGTCAACTATGCCTAACTCTATACATGTCCCGGAGGAGAAATCGAACAATCTGAACACCTCGCACTCGCATAGAGTTGCAATGAGATCTAGAGATTCCAAGTGATAAATCTCTTCCTAAATATAGACCTATCCCTTTGGTCCAGATGGAAGGTCCCTAGCCACAATTAAGCCCTAGATACTAAGATCCTCTCAACGCTTCACTCCATTGCACGCGCAACTATGCCCCAGCGGAGGTTCATCCCTTAGACCATTCACTCCATTATGGTCGCAAAGAAATCGAGGAATGGAGGTAGAATCTATCACGTCGGAGGGGAAATGGGACGCTCCTGTACATCTCGACTCACCCTCTCAACCCTCTCCAACCTAGCTTTGTCAAACGCTAGTGGTCTGTCACTCACTCACAAGGTTACCAACAAGAACTCTCAACCCTAGTGTCACTCTAGGGGAAATGTTCATACAATCAAGCATTCAAGGTTGGAACTCACAATAAACATCAATTTATTGAAAGCATAATAAAGAAGTTCAATAAAACGAATACATCCTAGGGTTCGCAATCATCCAAGTACCCACTAAGGGTTTAGCTCTCCATGGAGCTTAATACAATCAAAGAAATCGAATGTAAAAGCAATGAATCCATAAAGAAACCCCCTCGATGATCGTGTCAATGGTTTTGTGGAGAGTCCTCTACTTGTCGTCCAAAGATTCCTTCGTCCGGTATAGGATACGCCTCGATCAAAGCTCCCCTACCAACATTCTTCCTAATGGAATCACTATGTCGGAGCCGTAGAACTTCCCCAAAACCTTGGCTAATACCCCTCGAAACCCTAGCCGAAGTCCTCTCACAAGTTGGGGAAAAGATGGAGAAAAGAATAGTGAAATCGGGGCTGAAATCGGCTTTAAATAGGGCTGGAATCGGGCGACTCCACGGGCGTGTACGGAACACGCGCCCGTGCGGAATTTCCACAGGGCCGTGGATAATTTCCACACGCCCGTGTGGATTCTCTGTTTCTGCGATTTTCGGCGGGCTGTGAACAGTAATTGTTACAGTGATAATTGCTACAGTGATTTTCCACATTGGCTTCTTTCCTTCATAATTGGTTTCACAACCCTACATGCACGAAAGTAACATAAAAACACACATATTAGTGTAGAAATCCGAGGAAAGTAATGCTCAACATAAGGAAATAATGCTTCGCATTCATATCGCACAAGCACTTATCAGCTGCTACAATATATGCTGCAATGTTGCTACAATTCCATACTTTCATTGGGGTAACGCAAACGGGCACACGTTCACATCGTGGATCACTTGCTTCTTCAATGGTGTACATGTTGGTGGAGCTCTTGTTCTATGTGCATAAGTCGGAATGCTCAAGTGTGACTGTCTTTGTGCCCCTCCAAATGGATGTGCCCACTCGAATACGAGGAGGTTGGCACACACTCTAGCATCTCACACCTGACCTATGTCTTCGCTTTTGAACCTTAGCAAGATTTTCTCCAAAATTGGTGCATTATGATCCACATTAGCCTATTTCCTTCATACTCGGCCTCACAACCCTACCTGCATAAAAGTAACATAAAAACACACATATTATTGTAAAAACCCAAGAAAAGTAATGCTCAACATAAGGAAAGTATGCTTCGCATTCATATCACACAAGCACTTATCAACTGCCTTTGTGCCCCTCCAAATGGATATGCCAAACTCGAATACGAGGAGGTTGGCACACACTCTAGAATCTCACATCCGACCTCTGTCTTCGCGTTTGAATCTTAGCAAGATTTCCTCCAAAATCGGTGCATTGTGATCCACATTGGCTTCTTTCCTTCATACTCGGCCTCACAACCCTACCTGCACGAAAGTAACATAAAAACACACATATTAGTGTAAAAACCTGAGAAAAGTAATGCTCAACATAAGGAATAAACGCTTCGCATTCATATCGCACAAGCACTTATCACTCCTCTAATTTCCTTTTGTTGGTCAACAAATCTTTAAAAAAATTGGCATACCTAGGCCTTTGGGATAATGCCTCAACAAAGGGAATGTTTATATGTAGTTTCCTAAACAAACCAATAAACTTCTTGTACTGCTCATCCACTTGGTCATTCTTCAATCTAGAGGGATAAGGGATTCTTGGCTTGTAAGGTGGGGGTGCGACCTCCTTCTCCTTAGTTGCTCCCTTCTCAACCTCTACGACCTCTGATGCTTCAATATTGGTCTTCTCACTTGGAAGCCTACCTTCAACCTCACGAACACTTCTCAAACTCATCACCTTCACATGTTCTCGTGGTTTGGTCTCAGTATTACTCAGCAAGTTTCCTTGTGGTCTCTTCGATAGAGACTTCACAATTTGCCCAACTTGAGTTTCTAGATTGTGCAATGACGTGGTGTGGTTGCGAAGTGTAGCCTTGACTGATTGGAACCGTGTATCTGATTATTACACAAATTGAGTGAAGGCCTTCTCTAGATCTATCATCCGGGTCTCCAAACCTGAAACTCGATTCTCCATGTTTGGGGTTGGTTGTTGTTGAAAACTAGATGGTACGGTGGCCTTTTGTTGCCCTTGATTGTTCCATAAGAAATAAGGGTGGTTCCTACAACCTGAATTGTAGGTATTGCTATAAGGATTGCCTTGGTTTCTCATTGCATTACCCACATAATCAAGTTGTTCAACGGAGGGTGTATCACTAACGGCTATCGGGCAATTGGAGGGGGTATATCCTTCAATGCACCCAGTGCAAGTAGTCACGGCCGCCAGTCTATTAGAAGTTAAAAGGTTTAACTTCTTACTCAATGATTCCACTTGGGCCTCCAAAGAAGTGACTGCATCTATTTCATGGAGTCTGGCCACTTTCTTCCTTTTTCAGGCATTTCACTGGTAGCTATTTATGGCCATATCCTGCACCAATTGTCGGGCCTCTTCGCGGGTTTTACTCCCTATTGTTCATCCTATGGTGGCATCTAGCAATTGCCTTGTACTCCGATTCAACCCATTATAGAAAGTCTGAATAATCATCCATTCAGGAATCCGTGTTGTGGGCACCTCCACAAAAGATCCTTGAAGTGCTCCCATGTCTCAAACAATGATTCTAATTCTATCTACATAAATGACGATATCTCATTTCAAAGCCTGGCAAACTTTCCCAAAGGAAAGTATCTTGCAAGGAAAGCTTTGACCATCTCATTCCAAGTCGTGATGGATGCTTTTGGCAAGGAATAAAGCCACTGCTTGGCTCTTCCTTTCAGAGAAAATGGGAAAGCCCTCAATCTGATAGCATCATCCAATACACCGCTAATCTTCAGCATGTCACAATCTTCCATGAAGTTCTCTATGTGGTTATTTGGATCCTTATCGGCCAAACCATTAAACTGCATTGACTGCTGAATCATCTGGATAAATGCTAGCTTCAGCTCAAAGTTCGGAGCTATAATTAGGGGTCGCACAATGCTAGATTGTCTCCTCATTATTGATGGTCTGGCATAATTAGATAATGTTCACTATTGTTGATAAATGCTTGAGTAGACATATTTTTATATATGTTTTACATGCATTAAGCATCATTTTTACTATGGTTTATGTCTCATATTGTGTATTTGGTGTTCTTTTATGCATATAGGTTGTGAATGCCTTGAAGAGTAAAAAGGAAGCAAAGATGGGCTATAAAGACATAATGTTGGGAGTTCTTGTTCAATTCAAGGACCAAGACACGAGAGGAGTTTATAAACGTGGAGATGTGTACCAACTTCCAAGAAGATTCAAGTCAATTCACTAGTTGGAAGGGCACAAAGGCAGCCACATCTTCATGTTTTTTCTCTTTGTGAAGATTGCAAGACCTCTCAAAGATACATCGATGAAGAAAAGTTTTATAGCCTACCACATGGACGTGTGCCCGGACATGTGGCCTCAAGAGGAGAGTGATTGGTCCGAGTTTTGTGAAAATACTGTAGCAAAATTACTATAGCAGTGACGTATCAAAATTACTGTTCACGCGCCCGCGTGGAAATTCTACGTGCCCGCGTGAAAATTTCTGCAGCACATGAAGCCGCGTGGAAAATCCACACGGGCGCGTGAGGGCACGTGACAGGTGCGATCTAAGGCCTATAAATAGCCGTTTTGCCCTATTCTTTCTCATCTTTTGTGCGGCTCTTGAGGAGTGAGTTGGCTAGGGTTTGGAGAGGAGGCCTATAAAACTCTAGAGGGTATTTGGGCTTGTGAACCCTAGGATTCTCATCTTTTGTGGATTTGCTTAGTGTTTCTATTTAATCCGAGTTTGATTAAGTTTTAATCTTGTATTCTCATTGCTTGCTTGTTTAATTAATCCTTGTGGTTGATTAGATTTGCATGATTTGTTACTTTGATGTGAGAGAGGTCTCCATTAGAGTTAGAACTTCAAGGTTTAAGAGGGTTGAGATGGTGAGTCATGAGATAGTGGAGTGTCCCCTCTCCCTTCCGATTGAGTGTATTCTATCTCTGTTCCTTAAGCTCTATGCAACCATATTTGGTGTGAGGCGTGAGATTGAGAGATTTCTCCGCCGGGACCTTGTAGGGTGTTAGGATCCTTCGTCGGGAATTAGGGTTGGATCAATCTTTAGGAATCGGATACAACTCTTGGAATCCCTAGAGTGCTTTGCAGTCATATGTGGTGTGAGGTGTTGAGATTGAGCGATTTCTCCACCGGGACCTCGTAGGGGACTAGTATCAGTGATCGGGAGGCCGGATCCGATTATATTTGGATTTCCACGACTTAACTTACTCATCATAGAAACACTTTGCTTATTCGGTACCTAATACCTGAATCCTAGGGGGAGCATTGCCCGAATACCCCACTTTTACTGATTGAGATCTCCATCCATTTTACCCTTGCATATTTGTCTCCGATATTCATTTCTTCGCACATTAGATCACCACACCTTTCCATTTATCATTAGGTTAGAAAGCAGAGAAGAAGTTAGTACTAGTAGCCCTGTTCCCTGTGGATTCGACTACCCACTCACTGAGGTAATTATTACTTCGACACCTGTGCACTTGCGGTTTACACGCATATTCGGACGCGTGTCAAGTTTTTGGCGCCGTTGCGGGGAACAAGATATTAGGAACGCTAGGACTTTGTTTCTCTAGCCACTTATCTTTTTCTTTATTTTGTATATTCCACACTTTCTTTTTCTTCCATCATTCTCATCGATTTTTATTTTGTTTTTATCTATTTCAATCTATCTTCTTCCACCATTTTATTTTGTTTTATTTTGTCTTATTTACTTTTCCTTGCATGGAACTTGAATGATGATTAATCCAATTGTAGAATTATATTTTCAGGTTGATGCTCTCACTAGAAAATTTGATCAATTTATCAATGTTCATAAACAACACAATCCATATCGCATCAACTATCATCCAAATCAAAGGAGCTATCCAAACCTCTTGTGGGATATTGATGGACAACAATGGGAAGCACCTCAACAAGAACTTCAATGGGATGAGAAAGTTGAAGAAGATGTACTTCGGTTGGAAAGAGTGTTACCGAGGTTTATTGAAGCAACCGATGCCCGTTTCCAAAATATTGAGGCCACATTATGTTGTCACGATGTCTCCATCAAAAACATTGAGCATCAATTAGGAGAGATCTTGGACATGCTTGCTAAGGAAAAAAAGAAGAATTTGAACAAGCAAGGCAAGTGTCTCTGGGACATGATGAGGCCATGAGCACAATTGAAGAAGTTGGGCAAATTGAGTACATTGGGGCAGGAAATAAAAGCAAGAAGTTGAATATCATTTTGAGATTTTGGATTGTGTGAATGAAGATTGTGCTTGTGAGCGAGGAAATTTTCAAGGGGATTTGCTAGTCTCATGTTCCTCTCAAGTTGAAAATAAACAAGAAGGAGCAAACCCCAAGTTAATGGAACAAGCATTTCTCTTTGGGATTGATCAACTCTTACAATGCAAGAAAGAGACTTTGGGAAGGAAAGAAGATGTGGGTAGGAGATTGAAACCATCCAATGATCCACCTATGCTAATCTTGGACAATTCCCAACCCAAATTGTTTCCTTGGAGGCCAAAAGTAAGATGGTTGGACTCTCCAACAAATACTTCATCCAGGCAAGTTGACTCTTGGTTTAAAGGAAGTAGCTATGCAATGTCTAGTCGGGAGGAACACACTCTTTTCAAGCCTCCATAAGTTAAAGAAGAGGTACGTCAAGCTTAGTGACGTAAAACAAGCGCTTCTTGGGAGGCAACCTAAGTTTTTAATTGTTTTCTAGCTTATATTTTTATTTCTACAGTAATAAAATCATGAGTGTGTGCTTTGTTAAATTTTTATTGGTGTTGAGTTCTTCATGAAGATTTTTGGTGTTTTAGTTTAAATGTATGTGTGTGGCATGGTTTAGGATGATATTCATGTTTTTAGTTGGGAAATTGGACTTAATTTCATGTAAATATCTCTATGGATGTGTTTATGCAGAAATTCTGCAGCCCACACGGGCGCGTGGAATTTCCACGCGCCCGTGTACAGTACCCACGCCCCCATGTGGAGTTTTCACACCCCCATGTGGGGTAAATCGATGAAGAGGACCACTATTCACAATTTCCATTCACACATCCCTTCATCTTTCTCACACACCCACACTCCCAAACATTTTTCCTTGGTCATTAAAAAGTTTAGAAGGGTTTTACCGGCCATTTAATCATACTTTATTCTTCAATTCACACCAGTGCGCTCTCATTTTTCTAACCTTCTCCATGTCTCCATTTTTCAAACTTTATGTGGATATCTTGGTTCTTATGCATTGTTCTTCATGGAAATCACCTTAATATGCTTGAGAATACTTTTATAAGAGTTTTGGAGCATCGTTATGGGTCGGTATGGCATTTTTGGCCATAACCTAGCTCTCACGCGGTCGTGTGGGATGCCCACGAGACCGCGTTGGCTGAAAATTGTGCCCAGGAAGCCAACGCGGGCGTGTGGATTTTTCACGCGCCCGCGTGGGCTGCTTTCAGGCCAAAAATTGGCCACACGGGCGCGTGGATTTTCCACGCACCCGTGTGGATTTCTGCAGCTTGCCATTTCATGTAAATTTGAATTTCTTTGGCAGTTTTCTTGCAGGTATGCCACCAAGGACCGAAAAGTTTTGATTGTATACGATTAACCTTGGATGGGAACATTCTTTTGGCACACCGGCAACACCAGAAGACGACGTCGATGCTTGAGGCGTCCCACTCATGATTCTTTAGTTTCTTTTACTTTTGTTTTCATTTTTTTTTTAGTTTTTATTTTATCTTTTAGAGTTTAGTTAACTTTGTGTTTTGTTTTGTTTGTGCGAGTTTGTGCTTCATGTGTTTACTTATAAGAACTCGTTCATCTTTTTTATTTTGTTGAGCTTCACTGAACCCCTTGTCTACTTGCAGATGGCCTTGAGAGTGATGTTGATAGTCTTTTAGTCATATACATGATCATGTGATATTGTCACATGGTCGTGTGAGCTTCACAACCCATGCAACAAGCCCATGAGTTAGACTTCACCAAACGATTAATGAGGAGTTCAGGGGAGTATTGTTTTAATTGCATTCCCACACACATTATGCTTCCATTGTTATTATTTTTATTGTGCTTGCATGCGTACATTGAGGACAATGTACATCTCAAGTGTGGGGGAGTTTAGGGTTCACCTTATACATGACTTTTACTTGTGTTTTCATGAGCATACTCTTGTTGCCAATGAAGGTTCACCTTAGGGTTAAGAGTTTAATTCTTAGTTTTTGGAGGTTATAAACATGGATTTTATCATGCTCTAGTTTTCATCCAATTTTATTGAATATTTTTGTCCGATTACTCTTTCTGCACTTTTCTCGCTCATTAGACCTATGAAGACTCTAGTTCATTATGTTTGGGACTTTAGTCTGCTAATTTTTATTTGAAAAAAGAAAAAAAATCATCAGAGGAAAATAAAGAAAAATCAGAAAAATTTGAAAAAAAAAAGAATTGGAAATTGTTTGTACATAGGGGGTGGAAAGAGCTACCACCCATGATGTATGTAGCTACTCTCATAAGTCGGATACTTGTTATGCCCTAATGAGAGAAAGAGCTATCTCATGGGATGTGTGAAAGCTACCATCCTTGGTAGAAAGAGCTACCACCTCGAAAGTGTTAAAGCCACTCGGGAGGCATCTTGGGAAAGGGCTACCTTAGAGGTTGTGTGAAGCTACTACCTATTCTTTCTGTTTATAAATAAGTCCCATGTTAATAAGAATTTGGTAGTGGACATAGTGTTGAAATGAGTTGAGTTTTTCACACACACACGCATTCGGATTTTATCACATTCATTTTTGATTGGATTGTTTGCTAGAGCATTGATTGTTTTGTTTAGTGTTTGATTCTCTCCATGACTGTAGAATTTTATTCTTGTACTCTTTTGGTGAACCTAAGAGCAAGCACTTCTCTTTTCTTTTCCATGAGTTTAATGTTTAATTTTGCTTGAGGACAAGCAAAGACTTAAGTGTGGGGGAGTTTGATAAATGCTTGAATAGACATATTTTTATATATGTTTTACATGCATTGAGCATCATTTTTACTATGGTTTATGTCTCATATTGTGTATTTGGTGTTCTTTTATGCATATAGGTTGTGAATGACTTGAAGAGTAAAAAAGAAGCAAAGATGGGCTATAAAGACATAATGTTGGGAGTTCTTGTTCAATTCAAGGACCAAGACCCGAGAGGAGTTTATAAACGTGGAGATGTGTGCCAACTTCCAAGAAGATTCAAGTCAATTCACTAGTTGGAAGGGCACAAAGGCAGCCACATCTTCATGTTTTTTCTCTTTGTGAAGATTGCAAGACCTCTCAAAGATACATCGATGAAGAAAAGTTTTATAGCCTACCACATGGACGTGTGCCCGGACATGTGGCCTCAAGAGGAGAGTGATTGGACCGCGTTTTTGCGAAAATACTGTAGCAAAATTACTGTAGCAGTATTGTATCAAAATTACTGTTCACGCGCCCTCGTGGAAATTCCACGCGCCAGCGTGAAAATTTCTGTAGCCCACGCGGCCGCGTGGAAAATCCACACGGGCGCGTGAGGGCACGTGACAGGCGCAATCTAAGGCCTATAAATAGCCGTTTTACCCTATTCTTTCTCATCTTTTGTGCGGCTCTTGAGGGGTGAGACGGCTAGGGTTTGGAGAGGAGGTCTTTGCGGCTTTGGAGGCGCTTCGTCACCAACTTTGATCGATTTCTCCTCCGTCATAGCATCAAGGAAGCCACCGGTGAACCTAGCTTCGGAGTGGGTCTTTCAACACGTCGAAGCTCTCCATCAAGGCCATCAGTTCATATATAAGGGGGTTTATTTCTATGTTTTTAATGTACTTTCATTCATTGATGGTGTGTTTTGTATGTTGCTCCATGTAGAGCTAAAACTCTAGAGGGTATTTGGGCTTGTGAACCCTAGGATTCTCATCTTTTGTGGATTTGCTTAGTGTTTCTATTTAATCCGAGTTTGATTAAGTTTTAATCTTGTATTCTCATTGCTTGCTTTTTTAATTAATCCTTGTGGTTGATTGGATTTGCATGATTTGTTACTTTTATGTGAGAGAGGTCTCCATTAGAGTTAGAACTTCAAGGTTAAAGAGGATTGAGAGGGTGAGTCATGAGATAGTGGAGTGTCCCCTCTCCCTTCTAATTGAGTGTATTCTATCTCCGTTCCTTAAGCTCTATGCAACCATATTTGGTGTGAGGCGTGAGATTGAGAGATTTCTCCGCCGGGACCTTGTAGGGGGTTAGGATCCTTCGCCGGGAATTAGGGTTGGATCAATCTTTAGGAATCAGATAAAACTCTTGGAATCCCTAGAGTGCTTTGCAGTCATATGTTGTGTGAGGTGTTGAGATTGAGCGATTTCTCCACCGGGACCTCGTAGGGGACTAGTATCAGTGATCGGGAGGCCGGATCCAATTATATTTGGATTTCCACGACTTAACTTACTCATCATAGAAACACTTTGCGTATTCGGTACCTAATACCTGAATCCTAGCGGGAGCATTGCCCGAATACGCCACTTTTACTGATTGAGATCTCCATCCATTTTACCCTTGCATATTTGTCTCCGGTATTCATTTCTTCGCACATTAGATCACCACATCTTTCCATTTATCATTAGGTTAGAAAGCAGAGAAGAAGTTAGTACTAGTAGCCCTGTTCCCTGTGGATTCGACTACCCACTCACCGGGGTAATTATTACTTCGACACCCGTGCACTTGCGGTTTACACGCATATTCGGACGCGTGTCAGTTGTTTATTCTGTTCAGCCATTTTGTTAGATCTTTCAACTTCCACATCAGCTAGATTGGAAGGTTCTTCCAGAGATGGAGAATGTTAGGATGAATAGGACCGGCGATCCTTTAAAAGGAACTCGCGTCTCTTGGTGTTTTGTACATCCGCACTAGCGTGCTAAAATTACCAACGCCCGTACACCTCCACAGGGGATAGCCACAGGGAAGACACACACCCTATATGCTCTTAGGAAAACACTCAACCTCTCTGAACGCAAACACACGGCCGTGCGGAAAATACACACGCCCATCTCCCCCGACCCATAGGGCAGCCGCACGTATTTTTTCATTATGCCGATTTGGAAGCATTTACTACTATTTTCTCTATTTCCTTTCTTTTTAGTTCATGTATATTTATTTTGTTGATGCATATGTTGTTGCGACTTGGGATCCACTAATCTGTAGAAAACCTTGTTGTAAAATTTTAGTATGTAACTCTTAAACTCTTGAAGGATTTTCTCTCTGTTGTATCATTGAATATGTGCTTGTCAAGGTGGACAAGTACATATTTCCTGTAGATTTTATGGTGGTAGACGTCAATGAGGATGGGGATGTACCATTGTTACTTGCGAGGCTGTTCTTGCAGACTTCCAAGGCATTGATTGACATGGATGACGGGGAGCTAACTTTGAGAGTTGGAGATGACAAGCTCGCATACCGCCTTGCAAAAGCCATGTGGCATTCTCTTGATTTTGATGATACTTTGTATTTTCTAGACCCTACTGATGATATTGTTGATGAATATATATAGGAAATGTTCAATCCGGACACGTACGAGGGTTTATTAGACCAAGAGGAGGAAAATGAAGAAGTATGCTTTGCTCGATGGAAGAATTGCTGTATACTCCGGGGATCCTGAAGGAGGTGCTTCAAAAGATGAAGAGGGCGAGGAGACACCACCGGAAACACTCCAAGTCTGTTGGAGATGTGCATGAACCGAACATGTTGGATGAATCCTTACTAGGTGGTCCCAAGCCCGATAACTCTCCCTCTACCTTCAAGAGACTCTGTTTATCATGCTTTCAAGCTATGGGTAAGAGGGCAACCTTCATTTATGAACCCCGTGAGGTAAGACAAGGTACGTCAAGCTTAGTGACATAAAACAAGCGCTTCTTGGGAGGCAACCCAAGTGTTTGCTATATTCTTAGCTTATAGTTTAGTTTTCGTGTGAATAAAGTGTTAAGTGTTGGTGTCTTGATTTTTAAATGCTTTTGTTGTGTTTTATTGTGGGTTTTTAATGTCATCGTGTGTTTTCTTGTGGATTTGGCGAAGTTTAGGTCGTTAGAGTTTATTTTTTTCATGTTTTCTCTTGTTAAAGTTGCCTTGTAATCAGTCTCTAAGTGTTTACTTGTGTTCAGAAATTTTTTGCAGAGCTTGCAAAGTTTTCTAAGTGTACAGAGAAAACACACGCTCGTGTGGAATTCTGCATGGGCGTGTGTCTTTGTTCAGAGCTCATCCAGAGAAGACACAGTGGTGTGGACTCACCCTTGTGAGTGACCTTGTGATGGTCCACGCCCATCGGTAATTTCTGCACGGGCGTGCGTCTTCCTGTAGAGACTTGGTAAATTATCCCGAGAGCACACATCGGCGTGGACTCCCCCCTATGGGTGAACCTGTAAAAAACACACGGGCGTGGGTATTTTCTGTAGGCCCGTGCGAATCTCTGCAGATGAGCTCTCTCCATCCTGAGAAGACATAGGGGATGCAGTTACCCCTATGAGTCGGGCCTGTGACTATCCACGCCCGTGTGGAATTTCTGCACAGGCGTGTGAAATACTTAGCGATTCTTCTCGGATGGACAAAGACGTCACAGGGGCGTGCGGCTGCCCTTGTGGATCGGGTACACGAGTGTGGGTATGTTCCATACGCCCGTGCGTTTACATTCAGAGGCAGTGAGGGTTTTCCTGAGAGTGCACAGGGTCGTGCATCAGCCCCTGTGAAGCTCTCCTGTGGAGGCGCAAGGGCTTGTGTAATTTTTGCAAGCCCGTGTGGATGTACAGAATGCCAAGAGGCGCGAGTCGTTTTAAAAAGATCATCGTTTCTTCTCATTTTCACACTTTCCATTCATCTGCAATCACACTCGCACTTTCTCCCAATTTTGTATTGCCAATTTGGAGGGATTTTTGTTTAGGTTTTCTGGCCAATTCATGTTTTTTCCATTTCACATCGTCGGTAAGCCTTATCTTTTGTTTTCTTCGTCAATTCATGATTTTAATTAATGAAACTGGTGAATGATGCTTCATCTTTGCAATTAGAATGATTATGCATGTTTAGAACGAAGTTAGAAGCAATCTAACGGTGTATTTTTTTATTTTTGAGGTGTGGCCATGTGTTTTTCATGCCCCATGGATCCACACGGGCATGCAGAAAGCTCTCACGACCATGTGGATTTCTGCAGCATTGCTTAATTAACTGGTTTAATCAATTTTCTTTCAATCCTTGCAGCTTATGGCACTTCGGTCTAAGAAGCAAGCCGAGAAACGGCCGCGTGAGTCATCTCCTGAGTCCGAGGGCATGAGATTTGCTATTCCCGAGCACCAGGCGTGTTTTGAGTGTTTGTCGAGACTTCATTTCAGACAGACTCGTGATAAGTGTCTAAATGTAGGTGTTTTCATATAATTATCGTATTCACTTGGCATGTATTTTGTGAGGTTTGATGCCCGTTTTATGCTTAATCGTCTTCTATTTGCTTTGTAGGGCATAAGGAAGCCATGGAGAACAAGAAGATATCATTTGGGCAAAAAGGAAAGAAAACAGGAATTTTATACTACCCAGTATAGGGGCCGTATGGACTGTAGCAGCGGATTGTTTTGGAGTGTCTGCCCAGATTTCCATACTACCCAGTATGGGGGCCGTATGCACCCTGTATGGATCGTGAATCTAGGGTTTTTGGGTGCCTTACGACCCTCATACGACCCCCATACGACCCGTATGCCTCGGGGAGGAGGGGGTATAAATACCAACTTTAGGGCAGATATTTGGGACCTATTTTCAGCTAGACTTTTTGGCTGGCCCTTTTCTTGGCCGACTTTGGGAGAGCACTTGGGAGTTTTTGGGAGACCTTGGGGAGGAGAAGTAGGGCAAGGAAGCTAGAAGATCATCCAAGCCCAAGGTCCAAGATTCTCAAGGCAAGAAGGCAACATCATTCAAGGGGAGATCTACCACGATTTGAAGGAAAGAGACCCACGGCTAGAGGAAGCGTCATTTGGCACTTCTTTGGCGGGGAAAGCGTCATTCGGCATATTCTTCACCTCCTCTTTCTCCATTTCATCTAGGGAGTGTCATTTATGCTTTTGTTTCATGTTATTCTTGTTTGTATTGCTTGTTGTGAGATGATGACACACTAGACCCCCAAGGCCACCGGATGTTGGTGAACCTTGGGGGGTTTTATCATGTATGTTGGATGATAACTTGTTAATTCCATGCTTGGGTAATTTTGAGATCTAGTCCATTGTTTTCATGCTAAGTGCTACACTAAGGAGAAATCCGTAGCTCTTTTATGAGTGATGCATGTAGATGTGACTTGCTCGCATGTATTAGATCATGAATGGATTAGAAGGGGATACTTGTATCATCACGCCGAGAAATTACGTGTTTGGTAGCCCTCCATGTAGGTTTAATCCGAAGAAGAGTAGGTTTATTCCTAAGTGAGATTTCCTCGTACTTAATGCAATCGTAGGAATGTAGATTTGGAAGAAATTCCTATCTATGTTTGTATGGGATTAGGGTTCAATTGCCGAGAAATTGGGGTTGTTCTAATCTTGGAATCTCATGGTCCATTTTACCCTTGCATCTTTAAATCATCATCCATGTTGCATGATAACCCCTCAACGGGATCCTCATCCATAGGCCTTTGCACCTCATTGATTTTCTTGCTTGCTTATTCCTTGTTCTCTCTAATTTGGTCATAATCTCATTTTAGTTTTAATTGCTTTAGTAGAGTAAAAATCCATCATTTGAGATCTTAGGCTAGATAATAGCTCGAGAAGAAGTAATAGGAGATCCTTAGCCCCGTGGAATACGATCCTCGTGTCTTCACGCGAGGTATTACTTGGCGATCCCGTACACTTGCGGGGAAGCAATCAACTCGATTCTTGGATATGAGCATATTGAGAGATCTACATCAGGGAGATAAGGTCGCAGATGAGGTCGATGATCTCGTTTCAATGGGAGGTTAGAGGTAGTTATTGTTGACTAGGGATCCAGCCATTTATGGTCTTACACTTGAGGTCTTATTGTCATTTGAGTTTGATAGATCTTATGCGAGATTTGACAGTTTGGAAGCCATTCAGTTCAGAGCATTTGGGCATCACCATAGCATGAGCATTACTCAGTTTTCAGTTCGGCTTGGCTTATACGAGGAGGCATTTACAAACACTAAGGAGTATTCCCAGTTACCGACAGATTACACTAGAGCTTTGACCCGTCAGAGAGCTTATAGAGCATTGTGTGGTCAGGGTCAGTATGAGCCGGGGGTGTCTAAGGCCACGTGGCTTTCCTGACCTGCATAACGATATTTACATGCCATTCTAAGTAGGTCGGTGTATGGTCATGGTGATAGCACTGTTGTCTTAAGCCGGCAGTTGCTTCTGACCAGTATTCGATGGTTCAGCGCATACAGATTCATCTAGGGTATATCGTCACAAAGTACATCCAACATCAATGGCAGTATGCCAGATTGGGAGCGATCTTCTCAGTCTCCTACATTACGAGACTAGTTTGGGTATGGGTCTCTTGGACACAATTCGCGGGGCTGAGAAGACGAGTATACCTTCTCCCCTAAGCCTGGAGACTATGAGATTGATGGGTATGGTCCGCAAGGATAGGATAGGAGTTTATGCCTTGGTTCTACGAGCACCAGAGATAGCAGAGGAGGAGGATTATGATGCTGAGACTTCATAGCCTGTTCCTGAGCCTCTGCCGACACAGATGTAGACCGATGCACCTCCGGTGGCAGAGGATCCATCCCTAGTATGCATGTTTTCACCATATCGAGCCCATGATCGCTTTGAGAGGCTCAAGAATGCTGTGGGGATGATGCGGACAGAGGTCGCTGAGGTCCGAGTAGAGATTATTGAGGTTCAGGTTACACAGGCCATAAGTACACAGAGTTCATGGCACATTTCGACACGCTACAACAAATTCTAGAGCGAGACGTCTCCTTGTCATTTGTCTTGTGGCCGAGGACCCCTCAAACCTCTCCAGCATCACCATCACCACCTCCACCGGCACCCTTTAATCTAGCACCAACATCAGCAATGGAGTAGAGACCTGAAGACACCAACACTTGATTTCACTTTTCATTTCTTTACTTTTTACATTTCACTTTGGACTTGTATACTCAGAAAGGACTTTCCTTCTGAGTTTATTTCTGTTTTGTTGTCTCGAGTTGTATTCATTTCTCTATCTGTTATATACTCAAGATGTTTTTGTTTTATTAAAATTCACTTAACCCCCTCGTGTATGCATGCAGATTGTCTTGCCATTGTGGGAATTGAGAACTTGTCATAGACACGGCCAAGGTGTTTCGGCACTTGGCCGTGTGTGCTTCACAACCCATTGGAACACCACTCCCAACGAATTAACTCCATCAAATGCAATACTGGGAGTCAGGGGAGTATTGTTTTGATTGCTTCACCCGCATTTATTCTTTATTTATATACATCATGATTGAGCTTGCATGTGTACATTGGGGACAATGTACAACTTAAGTGTGGGGGAGAGTTTCATAGTGCACATATCTTTTATATTAGTCTTGATTGTTATACATGCTCACATAGCCAATGTCGGTTCACCTTAGTTGCAATGAATGTATTCTTGAGTTTAGGAGAATTTTTAACATTGAATGTTTTCATGCTCTAGTTTTTGCTTGAATTTGTAGGAATTTTTGCCCGATTGACACTTGTTGCACTACTCACTCTTTAAACTCTTTTGGAAACTCATGTTTGATGTTAAAGGGACTACTTATTGTTGTTTATTTTGTTATTTATGAAAAAAATGGAAAAATGAAAAGAAAGAACAAAATAATTTTGTTGTTTAGTTGTGCTTGTTGGGTGGAAAGAGCTACCACCTATGATGTATGAAGCTACTCTCATAAGTTCGATATTAGTTATGCCCTAATTAGACAAAGAGCTATCTCATGGGATGTGTGAAAGCTACCACCCTGGTAGAAAGAGCTACCATCTCGAAAGTGTGAAAGCCACTTTAGCAGCCGCTTTGGAAAGGGCTACCTTAGAGGATGTGTGAAGCTACTGCCCTTTTTTAATTTTTGTTGTTATATTTTGTAGAAAAATAAGTCCCTTGTACCTACACGCCGAGAAATCGGGTGTTGGCAGCCCTCCATTGCTTGGTTTAAGCCGAAGGATAGTAGGTTTACTCCTATTAGAGATTTCCTAGAACTTAATGCGATCATAGGTTTGTTAATCCGGAAGAAATTCCGATTGACATTCATATGGGATCAGGGGTTAGTCACCGAGAGATTGGAGCTAATCTACATACGAGATCTCTAGGTCTCAATTATCATCAATGCATCTTTAACTCATCCTAGTTTGGGACTTAATGACAACCTTAGGTGGATTCCTTGTCCAAACACTACCTTCTCATGCTTGATACTCCCTTGTTTATTTACATCTGTGTGCTATTTACCCGGCCATAGATTACTTAGTTTATTTTATTTTATTTCATTTATTCTTCATATCAAGAATTGTAGGCTAGATAATAGATGAAGAGTGAGTAATAATACTTCCTTGGCCCAGTGTAATACTATGACCACTTTGTCACTCACAGGGTATTACTTGGCGATCCCGTACACTTGCGGGCGATCAATCAAACTTTGAGGAGTATACTTTGGGTTAACTTGAGTGAGTTCACACACTTACATGATTTTGGGTTTGTTGTCCTTTTTGATTCAAGTTTTTAGCAAGAGCATTGATTTTTCGTATTTAGTGTTGAAATCTCCCTTACTTGTAGAATGCTCTCTTTGCATGCTTTGGTGAACCTAAGGCCAAGAACTTCCAATATTTCATTCATCTATGCATACAATGTTTTAATTTTTTCTTATGGACAAGCAAAAGCTTAAGTGTGGGACAGTTTGATAAGTGCTTGTGTGATAAGAATACAAAGTGTTCTTTCCTTATGATGAGCATTACTTTTATCGGGTTTTATTGCTAATATGTGTGTATTTATGTTACTTTCATGCATATAGGGTTGTGAAGCCAAATTTTAGAGAAAGAAGCCAATGTAGATCGTGAGTGCACCATTTGGAGGAAATCTTGAGAAGGTTCAAACGCGAAGACATAAGTCAGGTTCAAGATGCTAGAATGTGTGCCAACCTTCTTGTATTCAAGATAGCACAATGATTTGGAGGGCCACAGAGGCAGTCACATTCTAAGTATTCCGGCTTATGCATGTGTAATAAGATCTCCACCAACACGTCCGTTCATTGAAGAAGCAAAGCGATCTACGACATAAACGTGTGCCCGTTTACGTTACCTCGATAAAAGCATGGTTTCGAGAATGTTTCAGAACAGTATTGTAGCAGGGCACTGTAACAAAATACTATAGCAGGTATTGTTCACGGTCGGCCGAAGAAGGAGCTATCCAAAGAAGCCACACGGGCATGTGGAAATTCCACATGCCCGTAAGTTAATTCCACATGGGTTGTGTGAAATATTCACATGGGCATGTGGATTCCTGATTCCAGCCATATTTAAGGCTGATTTTAACCCCGATTTCAGTATTCTTTTCTCCATCTTTTCCCCTATCTTTTCTTCCATCTTTTCCCATCTTTGGAGGTACCCGCGGCTAGGGTTTGGAGAGGCTTTGGCAAGGCTTTGGAGAGGTTTGACGGCATTAGACACCACATTTCTTGCGGAAGAGAGCTATTGGGGGAGTTTTGTCAGCACCAATCCGGGTGAGATGCATCCTAGGTTTAATGAGGGGAACTTTTGAAGAAGATGCGGCCAATCCACAAGACCTCCGACACGAACACAAGGGGGTTTTAATTCATTGACTGCATCTCTTTCCTTTTGATTTCATTATCAATTGTATTTTGCTCCATGGAGAGCTAAACCCCTAGTGGGTACTTGGATATTTGTGAACCCTAGGATGTATTCATTTCATTCAACCTTTTTATTATGCTTTCAATTAATTGATGTTTTAATTGAGTTCCAATCTTGTATGCTTAATTGATTGACTACTCCCTTAGAGTGACACTAGGGTTGAGAGTTCTTGTTGGTACCCCTTGTGAGTGAGTGACACAACACGAGAGTTAGACAAAGCTAGACAAAGCATCCCCTTTCCCCTCTTGTGTGATTTATTCTACCTCCAATTCCTCGAGTTCTTTGCGGTCATAGTAGAGTAATGGGCTAAGAGATGACCTTCTGCTGGGGCTTAGTTCCGATGGGCTAAGGGTTAGGTCTACATATAGGAATAGGATGTATCACTTGGAACCCGTAGAACTCATTGTAATTCTATACGAGTGCGAGGTTGAGAGATTGTTCAATTTCTCCACCGGGACATGTATAGGGTTAGGCATGGTTGACCTTAGATTTGGGACCATGTATTAAAGGATCTCCACGACTCATTAATGCATTAGTTAGGAAGCATAATAGAGGGTTTTGCACTTGAAACGATTGTCCTAGGCAGATCAATATCCGAGTGCCCCATTTATCGTCGATTGCCTCCCCTATCTTTTACTTGTGCTTCCTTTATCTATTCTTATTTTCATTTGCATTGAGTTTGTTTTCACATCACTATCAACATATTTTCATTCTAGTTAAATAGCAATCTTTGTTGTTATAAGCACTATTCTCTGTGGATTCGACTACCCTCTCACCTGGGTATTATTACTTCGACACCCATGCACTTGTGGTTTACATGCATATGCTGTAATATCAGTTTGTTTGCATCGATCTTAATCCAAACCATCATTGTTTCATTTCCACTTAGTTAGGTAGCAATCTTGGTGTTTCTATTCCTTATTCCATGTGGATACGATACCCCACTCACTTGGGATTTATTACTTAGATAAACCCGTCCACTTGTGGGTCACACATAAGGGTCGTTGTCAAGTTTTTGGTGTCGTTACCGGGGAATAGACATTTTAGAAACACTTTGCACTTTGATATTTTAGCTATTTATCACTTGTTCTATTTCACACTTTCTTATTCTTCCATCATTCTCATTTGTTTTGTTTTGTTATGCCTTACTTTTTTTTTGCAAGGAGCTTAAATGATGATTGATCCGCTCATTGCTCTATATTCTCAAGTTGAAGCTCTCAGTAAAAAAGTTGATAGAATAGCTATTTCCCAATACTAGAGCAATCCATGTTGCAGCACATATCATCCAATTGAATTGGGCTCCCCAAACTTATTATGGAATAATGATGGACAACATTGTTAAGTACCTCAGGAGGAATGTCAAAAGGGTGAGATACTTGGAATGGATGAACTTCAGTTGCAAAAAGTATTAGATAATTTTATTGAAGCAACCGATGTCTGTGTCCAAAATATTGAGACCCCACTAAGATGTCATGAAACCTCCTTTAAAAACCTTGAGCATCAATTAGGAGGGATACTTGATATACTCTCCAAAGAACAACAAGTATTTGAGCAAGCAATTCAAGTTCCTTATAGAAATGATGTGGTACTGAACGACAATGATGAAGTTGGGAAAATTGAGTACATTGGTGCAGAAAATGAAAAGGAAAAGGTTGAATGCCATTTTGAGATTTTAAACTGTGTGAATGAAGATTGTTTGTATGAGCGAGAAAATTCTCAACGGGATTTGATAGAGTCATGTTCCTTTCAAGCTGAAAATACACAAGAAGAAGTAAATCCTAAGATAATGGAACAAGCACCTCTCTTTAGGATTGATCAACCTATAAATTGCAAGAAAGAGATTTTGGGTTTAGAAGAAGATGTGGGCAGGAGATTGAAGCCATCCAATGACCCACCTGTGCTAAGCTTGGATAATTCCCAACCCAAATTATTTCCTTTGAGGCCAAAGGTAAGATAGTTTGACTCTCCAACAAATATTTCACCCGGCAAGTAGATTTTTGGTTTAAGGGAAGAAGCTTTGTAATGTCTAGTCGGAGGGAACATACTCTTTTCAAGCATCCATAAGGTAAGGAAGAGGTATGTCAAGTTAGTGACGTTAAACAAGCATCTCTTGGGAGGTAACCCAAGCATTTATTGCTTTTCCAGGTCTTAGTTTAGCTTTACAAGGATAAGTCTTGTGTGTTGGTGTTTTGATTCTTATATGCCTTTGCTATGTTTTTCTTGTGGATTGTTGGTGTTTTCGTCTGGTTAATCAGGTGTGGTGAAGTATCTTGGTTGTTTGAGCATGTTTTTCATGATTCTCTGGTTACTTGTGCATATTATAGGCAGGCTTTGAATAGGTATAAATGTTCAGAAATTTTTGGCAAAGTCTGCAATTTTTCCATGTCTTCCAGAGAAGACACACGGGCTTCTGGAAATTCCACACGGGCCTGTGTTTTCGTTCAGAGCTTATCCCGAGAGGACACAGGGGTGTGTGTCTGCCCCTCTGAATGACCTTGTGACACGCCTGTGTGGAATACCCACATGGGCGTGTGTTTCTCTACAGAGTTCTTTTGCATCCTGAGAAGACACAGGGGCGTGTGAATGCCCATGTGAGCAACCCTGTATAGATCCACACGCCCGTGTGGAATTTCCACAAGGGCGTGTGGAACACTTAGAAATTTTTTTGGGTGGACAAGGAAGCCACAGGAGTGTGTGGGTGCCCCTGTGGGTCGGCGACACTGGTGCGGTGAATTTCCACACACCCGTGTGGATGGGTTCAGAGCAGAAGGATGTTATCCAGAGAACACACAGGGATGTGTGTCTGCCGTT
The DNA here is from genome assembly GCF_009730915.1 of Dioscorea cayenensis subsp. rotundata. Classification (NCBI taxonomy): domain Eukaryota; kingdom Viridiplantae; phylum Streptophyta; class Magnoliopsida; order Dioscoreales; family Dioscoreaceae; genus Dioscorea; species Dioscorea cayenensis. The sequence goes on along the minus strand of NC_052481.1, from coordinate 12,034,213 downwards.
GTGAGGCTCTCCTGTGGAGTCACAGGGCAAGGGTAATTTCCACACGCCCATGTGGATGTACAGTACTCAAAAGACTGCATTTTTTCTTAGAAATTTATTTTGCCTTTTTATCTTTTAACTCCCAAACATTCCGAGAACACATTTTTGCATAATCCCGACCTCTCACAGTCATTTTAGAGGGTCGTTACTTGAGTTTTCCAGCTATTTTCTAGTCTTTCATTCTTATTTTGTCGGTAAGCTATTCTCTCTCTTTTCTTCGCCCAATCTTCATTTATTTTGCCGCACCACCAACATATTCACCAGTAGTGGCAACAGATGCACCAGCAATTCACATCGACACTTGAGGCATCTTTAGCTTCTTTGTTCTCATTTTTCATATTTTGTTTTTGCATTTTATTTTGGACTTGTATACTCAGAAAGGATCACTGATAAGTGCTTGAGTAGACATATTTCTATATATGTTTTACATGCATTGAGCATCATTTTCACCATGGTTTATGTCTCATATTTTGTATTTGTTGTTCTTTTATGCATATAGGTTGTGAATGCCTTGAAGAGTTTAAAGGAAGCAAAGATAGGCTATAAAAACACAATGTTGAGAGTTTTTGTTCAATTCAAGGACCAAGACACGAGAGGAGTTCATGAACATGTAGATGTGTGCCAACTTCCAAGAAGATTCAAGTCAATTCACTAGTTAGAATGGCACAAAGGCAGCTGCATCTTCATGTTCCTTCTCTTTGTGAAGATTGCAAGACCTCTCAAAGATGCATCGATGAAAAAAAGTCTTCTAGTCTACCACATGGACATGTTCCCAGCCATGTGGCCTCACGAGAAGAGTGTTTGGACCGTGATTATAGAGAGTACTCTATGTAGTAAAAATACTGTAGCATTTTACTGTAGTTAAGTACTGCAACATAATTACTGTTCACATGGGCGCGTGGAAAATCCACATGGGCGCGTGGGGGCACATGACAGATGTGGTCTAAGGCCTATAAATAGTTGTTTTGCCCTATTTTTTCTCATCTTTTGTTTGGCCTTTGAGGGTGAGACGGCTAGGGTTTGGAGTGGAGGTCTTTGCCGATTTAGAGGATATTCTACACCAACTTTGATAGTTTTCTTCGCCGTCATAGCACTTGGGGAGCCACCAGCGACCAAGCTTCCGAGAGGAATCCTTCAAGACGTCGAGCTACCCACCAAGGCCAATCATCACGAATTCAAGGGGGTTTTCTCTATGGTTTTTGTTGCTTTTCATTGTATTAATCATTGTCTTGTAACTTGCTCCATGGAGGGCTAAACCCTATTAGGTACTTGGGCATGTGAGCCCTAGGATCTATTCTTTTGTATTGATTTGCTTTATGTTTCTAGTTAATCTGAGTTGATTTGAGTTTTAATCTTATGATCCCATTGCTTGTATGTTTTATTGATCCTTGTGGTTGATTGTATATGCATGATTTGTTACTTTGATGGGACAGAGGTGTTCATTAGAGTTAGAACTTCAAGGTTAAAGAGGGTTGAGAGGGTGAATCATGAGATAGTGGAGCGTCCCCTTTTCCTTCCGATTGAGTGTTTCCTATCTCCGTATTCCCTAGACTCTATGCAACCATATTTGCTGTGAGGTATGAGATTTAGAGATTTCTCCACTAGGACCTTGTAGGGGTTAGGGATCCATCATTGGGAATTAGGGTTGGATCTATCTTTAGGAATCTGTTTTACTCTTAGGTGTCCCTAAAGCGTATTGTGGTCTTATGGGGTGTGAGGTGTTGAGATTGGTCAATTTCTCCACTGGGACCTTGTAGGGGACTATTATCGGTGGCTTGGATTACCTCGACTCATTAGACTCAGCTTAAAAGCATTTAGCGAATCTTGAACTTCATGTTAGATCCTAGGGGTAGCATTACCCGGGTACCTGATCTTTATTTATTGAGACTCTCCCTCATTTAATCCTTGCATATTCCTCTCTGGTATTCATTTCTTCACACATTAGATCACCACATCTTTCTATTTATCATTAGGCTAGAAAGCAGAGAAGAAGATAGTAGTAACAGCCCTGTTCCCTGTGGATTCAACTACCGGACTCACCGGGTATTTTATTACTTCGATACCCGTACACTTGCGGTACACACACGCATATTCAAACTTGTCAATTACCCTTCTGAGTTTATCTGTTAGTTTTGTCTCGAGTTGCATTATACTCGAGTTATTTTTTTTTATTGAGCTTCACTGAACCCCCTTATATATGTGTGTAGATGGTCTTGTCAGTATTGAAATTGAGGATTAGTCATAGACACGGTCAATTTATTCTACACTTGGCCGTGTGTGCTTCACAACCCGTTGGAATTCAACTCCCAAGGATTTAGCTCCGTCAAACGCACCACCAGGAATCAGGGTGTAATGTTTCAATTGCCACTCCCACATATTTGTTTGATTGTTATACCTATTATCGTTTTTGCATGTGTACATTAAGGGCAATGTACATCTTAAGTTCACTTTACACATGTCCTTTACATAGATTTTGATTGACATACATGCTCGCGTAGCCAATGGCGGTTCACCTTAGTTGCAATGATTGTATTTTTGAGTTTAGGAGAATTTTCAACATTGAATGTTTTCATGCTCTAGTTTTTAGTTGAATTTTTAGGAATTTTTGCCCGATTGACACTTGTTACACTACTCGCTCATTAAACTCTCTTGGAAACTCAAGTTCAATGTTTAAGTAACTAATTAGTGTAATTTTCATGTGTTATTTAAAAAAAATAAAAAATAAAATAAAATAAAAAATAAAATAAAAATAAAATAAAAAAAGAGAAAAAAAATTTTATACTTGTTTAGTTGTGCATTGGGGGTGGAAAGAGCTACCATCTATGAATTATGAAGCTACTTTCATAAGTCAGATATTAGTTATACCCTAATTAGAGTATTCTTTCCTTACGATGAGCATTACTTTTACCAGATTTTAGCGCTAATACATGTGTATTTGTGTTCTTTTGCGCATATAGGGTTGTGAAGCCAAATATTAAAGAATGAAGCCAAAGTAGATCGTGAATGCACTTTGTTGATGGCACCTTAGAGTGAACAAATGCGAAGACACAAGTTGTGATCTAAGACACAAGAGTGTGTGCCAACCTCCATTATTGTCAAGCAAATACATAGTTTGGAGGGGCACAAGGACAGTCACATTCCCATGTCCCGACTTATGCAATGCTAGGAAGATCGTCGTCAAATGGGCTTTTAGTTGAAGATGCAACGTGATCTACGGCATAGACGTGTGCCCGTTTATGTTGCCTCGATGAAAAGTGAGGATTCAGGAGTATTTTGGTGGAGTACTATAGCAGGTAATGCAGCAAATCACTATAGCAATCTATTGCAGCAGTTACTGTTCACCCAATAGTGCGTTCATGATCTACTTTTGCCTTATTTTCTTAATACTTAGCGTCACAACCCTAAAAGAACAAAAATACACATGTATTAGTGCTTAAAACCTGATAAAAGTAATGTTCATTGTAGCGAAAGAAGACTTCGCATTCTTAACACACAAGCACTTATCAATAGCACCTTTCAATTGGATGATGTATGCTGTAACATGGATTGCTCTATTGTTGTGAAGTAACAATTTTATCAAATTTTCACTGAGAGCTTTAACTTGAAAATATAGAGCAATGAGTGGATCAATCATCATTTAAGCTCCTTGCAAGAAAAAGTAAGACATGACAAAAGAAAAAACAATGAGAATAATGGAAGAATAGAAGATACAAAATAGAATAAGTGATGAATAGCTAGAATAGCAAAGTGCAAATACTTCCAAAATGCCTATTCCAGGCAACAGTGCCAAAAACATGACACATCCCTTGTCTGTGTGTTCCGCAGGTGCACAGGTTGTCAAAGCAACAAAGTACCCCGGTGAGTGGGAGTCGTATCTATAGGGAATAGTAGTAAAAAACACAAGAATTGCTATTTAACTATAGTGAAAATGATTGAGGAGTTGTGTGAACAATATCAATGCAAATAAAAGTAAAGAAAAGAAATGAAGCGCAATAGGGATAAGGTGAGGTAATCGATAGAGAAATGGGGCACCCGGACATTGCTCACCCTAGGACTATTATTTCAAGTGTAAGAATGATCATTATGCCTCCTAACCGATGCATAATGAGTCGTTGATATTCAAAGACTAATAAGTGCTTGTGTGATATGAATGTGAAGCATTCTTTCCTTATGTTGAGCATTACTTTTCTCAGGTTTTTACATTAATATGTGTGTTTTTTATGTTACTTTTATGCAGGTATGGTTGTGAGACTGTGTATGAAGAAAATAGGCCAATGTGGATCATAATGCACCTATTTTGGAGGAGATCTTGCTAAGGTTCAAACGCGAAGACATAGGACAGGTGTGAGATGCTAGAGTGTATGCCAACCTCCTCGCATTCGAGTGAGTAGATCCATTTGGACAGGCACAAAGGCAGTCACACTCGAGCATTCCGTCTTATGCATATAAGAACAGGAGCTCCACCAACATATATATCATTTAAGAAGCAAGTGATTCATGACGTGAACGTGTGCCCGTTTGCGTTACCCCGATAAAAGTATGGAATTGGAAAGTTATTCAGGTCGAATACTGTAGCAGAGCAACGAAGTGACACTGTAGCAAGTACTGTAGTAGCACTGTTCACAGCCGGCCGAGAAACCAGAGAAACAGAGAATCCACACGGGCGTGTGGAAATTATCCACGCCCGTGTGGAAATTTTGCACGGGCGCATGTATCATCCACGCCCGTGGAGTTGCCCCATTCCAACCCTATTTAAAGCCGATTCAGCCCCGATTTTGGTATTCTTTTCTCTATCTTTTCCCTAACTTGCGAGAGGGCTTCGGCTAGGGTTTCGAGGAGTATTGGCCAAGGATTTGGAGAGGTTCTACAGCTCTGACATCATGATTCCATTAGGAAGAAGGTTGGTAGGGGAGCTTCGATCGAGGTGTATCCTATACCGGACGAAGGAATCCTTGGAAGACGAGTAGAGGACTTTCCACAAGACCATCAACACGACCATCGAGGGGGTTTCTTTATGGATTCATTGCTTTTACATTCGATTTCTTTGATTGTACTTAGCTCCATGGAGAGCTAAACCCCTAGTGGGTACTTCGGTGATTGTGAACCCTAGGATGTATTCACTTCATTGAACTTCTTTATTATGCTTTCAATAAATTGATGTTTATTGTGAGTTCTAACCTTGAATGCTTGATTGTATGAACATTTCCCCTAGAGTGACACTAGGGTTGAGAGTTCTTGTTGGTAACCTTGTGATTGAGTGACACACCACGAGCGTTAGACAAAGCTAGGTTGGAGAGGGTTGAGAGGGTGAGTCGAGAGGTACAGGAGCATCCCCTTTCCCCTACGATGTGATAAATTCTACCTCCGTTCCTCGAGTTCTTTGCGGCCATAATAAAGTGAATGGTCTAAGAGATGAACCTTCGCTGGGGCGTAGTTGCGCGTGCAATGGAGTGAAGCGTTGAGGTGATCTTAGTATCTAGGGCTTAATTGTGGCTAGGGACCTTCCACTCGGACCAAAGGATTAGGTCTAAATCTAGGGAAGAGATTTATCACTTGGAATCCCTAGAGCTCATTGCAACTCTATGCGAAAGTCGAGGTGTTGAGATTGTTCGATTTCTCCTCCGGGACATGTATAGAGTTAGGCATAGTTGACCTTAGATTTGGGACTATGTATGTAAGGATTTCCATGACTCACCATTGCATTTATTAGGAAGCATAATAGAGAGTTCTTGCACTTGAAGCGATTATCCTAGGTGAAGCATCATCCGAGTACCTCATCTTTATCGATTGCCTTGCCTCCTCCTTACTTTTGCTCTCTTACTTGTTGCTTTTAATTTCTGAGAAATGAATCATTACCACACTTATCATTGTTGATACTCCACATAGCTAAGAATTGAACTAAGTGTCTTTACTCCCTACTCCCTGTGGATTCGACCCCGCTCACCCGGGATTATTACTTCGACAAACCCGTGCACTTGCGGGATATACACAAGGGGACCTTCTCAAAGACACACGGTCCCAAACCTAAGTTCAATTATGACTAACCCTACACTATGCCCTGGTGGAAAAGGATACTCTCAATGCCTCATACTGTATGGGGTTGCATGAAGCTCTAGGGACACTAATTGGTAAAGCTGATTCCCTAAAATAGATCTAACCCTTTGGTCCACGCAAAAGAACACTAGTCACGATTAAGCCCCTACACTAAGGATTACTTTAACTCTTCACTCAATTTCTTGCACAACTAAGCACCAGTGGAGTTTGTCTCTTAGCACTTCATTCTATCATGACCGTAAAGAACTATTTAAATGTGGAGGTAGGATAAACCACATCAGAAGGGATAGGGGATGTTCCGCTACCTCTCCACTCACCCTCTACACCCTCTCCAACTTTGCTTTGTTATTTCCTAATGGAGTGTCACTTATCCACAAGGATTAGCAAGATGGATTCTCAACCCTAGTGTCACTCTAAGGAAAAATCAATACAACAAGCATTTAATGATGGAACTAAATTAAAATATCAATTAATGTAGCATAATAAAGGTCAATGAAACAAAATCATCCTAGGGTTTACAAGTCCAAGCACCCACTAGGGGTTTACAAGTCCAAGCACCCACTAGCGATTATCCTAGGTGAAGCATCATCCGAATACCCCATCTTTATCGATTGCCTTGCCTCCTCCTTACTTTTGCTCTCTTACTTGTTGCTTTTAATTTCTGAGAATTGAATCATTGCCACACTTATCATTGTTGATAATCCACATAGCTAAGAATCGAATTAAGTGTCTTTACTCCCTACTCCCTCTGGATTTGACCCCGCTCACCCGGGATTATTACTTCGACAAACCTGTGCACTTGCGGGATATACGCAAGGGGACCTTGTCAAGTTTTTGGCGTCGTTGCCGGGGAGCTAGACGTTTAAAGATACTTTGCACTTTGTTTTCTTAGCTATTTCACCACACATTATATATCATATCTTCTTATTCTATCATCGTTCTGATTTTCTTTTTCCTTATTTTTGGTGCAGCTCTAGGTTATGACCCGAGGGAATCCATCAATATTGATTGAAGAAGACCCTGAGCTTGAACGTACACTTCGAAGGAAAGGGAAAGAACCTGAACAAGAACAGCCTAATCCAGCTGATTTGGAAGTAGAAGGATCTGAAAACATGGCAGAACAAAATGAGCAACAACGAACACTATCCGATTATGCCAGACCTTCAGTGTTGGGGACACAATTGAGTATTGTGCATCCCCCAATTACAGCTCAGAACTTCGAGCTAAAGCCGGCATTTATCCATATGCTGCAGCAGTCCGCACAATTCAACAGTTTGGACGATGAGGATCCAAACAGTCACATAGAGAGCTTCCTCGAGGTGTGCGACATGTTGAAGATAAATGGTGTGACGGATGATGCCATCAAATTGAGAGCCTTCCCATTTTCCTTAAAGGGAAAAGCAAAGCAGTGGATACACTCATTACCTAGAGCATCAATCACTACATGGGAGGAGATGGTAGATGCTTTTCTAGCCCGTTATTTCCCTCCCGGAAAATCAGCAAAGCTTAGGAATGAGATCTCATCCTTTATGCAGTTGGAATTGGAGTCTCAATTTGAGACATGGGAAAGGTTCAAGGAACTCCTGCAAAAGTGTCCGCAACACGGATTCCCGGAGTGGATGATTGTTCAAACCTTCTACAATGGTTTGAACCTGAGTACAAGGTAACTCTTGGATGTGGCGGCAGGAGGTACCTTAGGTAGCAAAACCCCCGATGAAGCACGTCAATTGATTGAAGAAATGGGGTTAAATAGCTACCAGTGGAACGCTAGGGAGAAGAAAAAGGTGGCCGGTCTCCATGAAATTGATGCGGTAACTTCATTGGCGGCCCAAGTGGAGAGTTTGAGTAAGAAGCTAGATCTTATAGCTTCGAATAGAGTTGCGTCCGTGACCAATTCCACCGGTTGTGGTGGAGGACATACTCCCTCCAATTACCCAATCGTCATTGGTGATGTTTCTTCAGTTGAGAATGTTGACTTTGTAGGTAATGGCATGAGACCTCAAGGGAATCCATACAACAACACCTACAATTCAGGTTGGAAGAATCATCCCAACTTTTCATGGAGTAATCAAGGATCACAGAAGACCATGGGGCCATCGGGGTTCTAACAACAACAACATGCCCCTGAAGTGGAAAACAGAATTTCAGGCTTGGAAACCCGATTGACGGATTTGGAGAAGCACTTGGCTAGATTTGTTCAATCGGCAAATACAAGTTTTGAATCAGTCGAGGCTACACTTCGCAATCACACCGCCTTCTTGCACAATCTTGAAAATCAAGTGGGACAAATTGCGAAGTCTCTCTCTGAAAGGCCACATGGAAGTTTACCAAGCAACACGGAAACCAACCCTAGAGAACATGTGAAGGCGATCACTTTGAGAAGTGGTCGTGAGGTTGAAGGGAGGCTTCCGAGTGAGATGCCGAAAGAACACGCACCCGAGGTTATAGAGGTTGAGGAGGGAGCAAACAAAGAGAAAGAGGTGGCGTCCTCACCTTTCAAGCCAAGAATCACTTATCCTTCTAGATTGAAGAATGACCAAGGGAATGAACAGTATAAGAAGTTCCTGAGTTTGTTCAAGCAACTCCACATAAACATTCCTTTTGTTGAGGCTTTGGCTCAAATGCCTAAGTATGCGAAGTTCCTGAAAGACCTATTGACCAACAAGAGGAAATTGGAGGAGAGTGCTTCAGTGGTGCTTGATGCTTCATGCTCGGCGGTGTTGCAAAAGAACATGTCAAACAAGAAGAAGGACCTGGGAAGCTTCATTATTCTGTGTAACATCGGCAACTTAGGTGAGCAAATGGCATTGGCGGATTCAGGGGCAAGTATCAATGTCATTCCATATACTTTCTTCCAAAAGCTAGGCTTGGGTGAGCCTAGGCCTACTCGGATGACTTTACAATTGGCGGACCGAACGGTACGACATCCGAGAGGCATCATTGAAGACGTGCTTGTCAAGGTGGACAAGTACATTTTTCCGGTTGACTTTGTAGTGCTAGATGTCGATGAGGATGCAGATGTACCTTTGATACTTAGGAGACCGTTCTTGCGGACTTCAAAAGCATTGATTGACATGGACGGCGGAGAGCTCACATTGAGAGTCGGAGATGATAAGCTCACTTACTGCCTTGCTGAAGCCATGCGGCATTCTCTCGACTTTGATGATACTTTGTATTTTCTAGACACTACTGATGAGATTGTTGATGAATATATACAGGAAATGTTCAACCCGGATCCGTATGAAGGTTTGTTCAACCAAGAGGAGAGCAATGAAGAAGTAATGATGCTTGGTTCGAATGGAGAGGAAACATTTACCCCGGGGATCTTGAAGAAGGTGCTCCGGAAAATGAAGAGGGCTAGGAGACGCCACCGAAAATGCCCCAAGACTGTTGGAGATGTACGTGAGCCAAGGAAGTTGGATGAACGATTACTAGTTGGTCCGAACCACAATAGTACATCCTCTACCCTCAAGAGACTTTGCTCATCATGCTTTCAAGTTATGGGTAAGAGGGTAACCTTCATTCATGAACCCCCGTGAGGTAAGAAAGATACGTCAAGCTTAATGACGTTAAACAAGTGCTTCTTGGGAGGCAACCTAAGTGTTTACTGTTTTTGTACCTTTTAGTTTAGTTTGTTTGCATGAATAAATTGTTAAGTGTTGGTGTTTCACTTTTTGAGTGCTTGTGCTGCGATTTTATTGTGGGTTTTTAAAAGAATTCATTGTGTGTTTTGTTGCGAATTGGCGAAGTTTGGTCGTTTGAGTTCTATTTTGTGTTTTTATCTGTTAAATTTTGCATAATAGGGCAGGCTCTGAGTGTGTCAACATGTTCAAAATATTTCTGTAGAGCCTGTAGGTTTTTCTAAGTCGTCTAGAGAAAACACACGGGCGTGGGGATATTCCGCACGCTCGTGGATGTGTACTATGAACTCATCAAGAGAGGGCACAGGGGCGTGCGGCTGCCCATGTGGATGGCCATCCGACTGGCGCACTTCCGTGGGTAATTTCCGCACGGGCTTGTGCCTTCCTACAGAGTTGGGCAGATTTTCCCGAGAGCACACAGGGGCGTGGACTCGCCCCTGTGGGTGACCTTGTGAACCACACACGGGTGTGGGTAATTTCTGCACGCCTGTGCGAAACTCTGCAGGTTGCTCCCTCCATCCCGAGAAAACACAGGGGCGTGCGGCTGCCCCTGTGAATTGGGCTTGTGAATGTCCACGCCCGTGGGGAATTTCTGCACGGGCATGTGGAATACTTGATATCTTTATCGGACGTCCAGGGAAGCCACAGCGGCGTGCGTCTGCCCCTGTGGGTCGGGCATACGGGCGTGGGTAATTTCCGCACGCCCGTGGGAGAGCAGTAGAGTCAAAGGAGCGTTTTCTCGAGAAAGCACAGGGACGTGTGTACGCCCCTTTGGCGCTCTCGAATTGAGGCTCACGGGCATGGGTAATTTCCACACGCCCGTGGGGATACACAGAATTCCAAGAAACGTGATTTTCTCCTTAAAAACCCTGTGATCCGTCTCATTCTTCATCTCCAGTCGACGGAAAACGGTTCCCGATCATCTTTCTGACCCTTCATCGCTGTTTGGAGGAATTTTCTTCGCAAATCTTACCGAATTTCAGATGTTTTCATATTCATTTCTTCGGTAACCTTTTTATCCTCTTTTCTTCGCCAATTATGGTTTTTCACGGATTGAATACTTTTAAATGCGAATTTTCATGCATGATGGATGTGTAGTAAGCATTTAGAAGTGGTTTTAAATTGAATTGTTAAGATTTGTTGTGCACCCGTGCGGGAGTTTCATGCTCTGCAGAGCCACACGGGCGTGGGTAATTTCCATAGGCCCGTGTGGAATTTTGCAGTATGTTGCTTCTGAGATTTTTGACTGTTTTCGTCTTTTGCACTCCAGATATGGCACCTCGAGCGAAGAAGAGCGAAGTTAAGCACCTCAGACTCACCTCACCTGAGCCGATACATGTGGAATTATTGAACCCGAGCATCATGCTCGCTTCGAGAGACTTTCAGCACTCGGGTTTGGTCAGACTTGCTTTGCGGATGTACAAGTGCTTCGACATTTTAGCAGGGTGACGAGGTAATTAATGAGATTGATGAGATGCTGGCAGTGGGAAGCTGGAGGAGGCTGCTGACAATTAGTGAACCAGCTTACCACACACTTACGCTAGAGGTTTTAGCATCATTTGAGTTTCGATTGCTGCATGGAAGAGTTGACACTACAGAGGCGATAAAGTTTTGGGCATTCAGACATCCATTCTCCATGAGCGTCACTGAGTTTTCGATTAGGACAGGCCTGTACGATGTCGCTTATACATGTACCATGGAGTATGGCCGACTACCAGTAGATTTTCCAGTGTCAGTCACTCCATATCATGCATACAGGATTTTGTGTGGGCGTGGGGAGTACGAACCAGGATTATCGAAGGCCTCTAGTTTGTCCCGGTTCAGTTATAGATACGTACACGCAGTCATCAGCAGGTCCGTAACAGGTCTAGCAGATAACACAGTCGCTTTGACCAAACTGGATCTGCTTTTCTTATACTCCATGGCTTGCAATGTACCACTTCACTTAGGGTGCATTCTAGCAGATGTTTTGCAGTACCAAGGTCATTCGACGAGAGTGGGTCTACTATTTGCGGGCCCTTATATCACTAGACTCATTATGGGAATGGGTTTGGGCGACGCTCTACGTGGTGCTGAGAGGACAGTTGTGCCCGCCCCTCTTACGTTTGATACGATCAGGATGATGGGGTTGGTACGGAGGTTTGGGCCAGGGGTTTATATTCTCACTACAGCTACCGCTGAGACCACCAGAAGCGAAGGAGATACTGCGGGGGGTATCTAGCAGACTACTCCATCTTCTGTAGCACCGGGTATTCGAGCCTATGACCGTATTGAGAGGCTGGAGACCGATGTTAGAGAGATTCGGACTGAGATAGAGGAGCTCTGGGCTTTGTAGTCGGCCTAGTACACAGATCTTATGGCCCAATTAAAATTCCTTCGAGATCTCCTGAGACCCGGATCATCAGTTCCTCCAGTACCTCCATCCTCGACACCAGCACCGGAGGACCCACTATATGCGTCCACTTTAGCAGCAATAGCAGCGGAGCCCGAGAGCGACTTCCACACTTGACCTTTCTTTTACTTTCATGCATTTTACTTTATCTTATTTTCTTGTTCTTAGACTTGTTCACTCAGAAAGGATTTTCCTTCTGAGTTTATGTTATTTTGTATTATCGAGTTGTATTCATTGCTTCATCTTTTATACACTCGAGTTATTTTTGTTTTTCTTGAGCTTCAGTGAACCCCCTCGTGTATGCGTGCAGATGGTCTTGTCTTCCTGGAAATTGAGACTTAGTCATGGGCACGGTCAAGGTGCTTTGGCACTTGACCGTGTGAGCTTCACAACCCATTGGAACACTACTCCCATGGAATTTGCTTCATCAAACGCAACACTAGGAGTCAGGGGAGTATTGTTTTGATTGCTTCTTGAACATCTTTTTTTTTAATGATATATTTTGAGTGAGCTTGCATGAGTACATTGAGTACAATGTACAACTTAAGTGTGTGTGTTGGGGGGAGGGGGGGGGAGTTTCATAGTGCACACATCTTTTCTATTGTTCTTGATTGTTATATGCTCACATAGCCAATGGCGGTTCACCTTAGTTGCAATGTTTGTATTCTTAAGTCTAGGAGAATTGTTAAAATTGAATGTTTTCATGCTCTAGTTCTTGCTTGAATTTTTAGGAATTTTTGCCCGATTTACACTTAGTGCACTACTCACTCTTTGAACTCTACTGGAAACTCATGTTTGATGTTAAAGGGACTAGTTAGGTTTACTTCTTTTGCTAAATTGAAAAAAAAAATAAATGGAAAATGAAAATAAAGAACAAAATAGTTTTATTGTTTATTTGTGTTCGTTGGGTGGAAAGAGCTACCACCTATGAAGTATGAAGCTAATCTCACAAGTCAGATACTAGTTATGCCATAATGAGAGAAAGAGCTATCTCATAGGATGAGTGAAAGCTACCACTTGGGTAGAAAGAGCTACCACCTCGAAAGTGTGAAAGCCACCTTAGCGGCCTCTTTGGAAAGGGCTACCTTAGAGGATGTGTGAAGCTACTACCATTGTTTAAAATTTTTATCACTTTTGTAGATAAATAAGTCCCTTGTACTTAGAACTATGAGGAGTATAACTTGGGTTGTTTTGAGTGAGTTCACACACTTACATGAAATTCGGGTTTGTTGTCCTTTTTTATTCAAGTTTTTAGCTAGAGCATTGATTTTTGGTATTTAGTGTTGAAATTTTCCTTACTTGTAGAATGCTATCTTTGTATACTTTGGTGAACCTAAGGCCAAGCACTTTCAATATTTTTTTCATTGATGCACGAAATTTAATTTTTGCTTGAGGACAAGCAAAAGCTTAAGTGTGGGGTAGTTTGATAAGTGCTTGTGTAATATGAATGCGAAGCAATCTTTCCTTATGTTGAGCATTACTTTTCTCAGGATTTTACATTAATATGTGTGTTTTTTATGTTACTTTTATGCAGGTATGGTTGTGAGGCTGAGTATGAAGGAAATAGTCCAATGTGGATCATAATGCACCTATTTTGTAGGAGATCTTGCTAAGGTTCAAACGCGAAGACATAGGACAGATGTGAGATGCAAGAGTGTGTGCCAACCTCCTCACATTCGAGTGAGTACATCCATTTGGAGGGGCACAAAGGTAGTCACACTCAAGCATTCCGTCTTATGCATATAAGAACAGGAGCTCCACCAACATATATATCATTGAAGAAGCAAGTGATTCACGACGTGAATGTGTGCCCGTTTGCGTTACCCCGATGAAAGTATGGAATTGGGAAGTTATTCAGGTCGAAGGCTGCAGCAGAGCAATAAAGCAACAATGTAGCAAGTACTGTAGCAGCATTGTTCATAGCCGGCCGAGAAACCAGAGAAACAGAGAATCCACACGGGCGTGTGGAAATTATCCACGCCCTTGTGGAAATTCCGCACGGGCGCGCGTATCATCCATGCCCGTGGAGTTTCCCCAACTTGTGAGAGGGCTTCAGCTAGGGTTTTTCTAGGGGTATTGGCCAAGGTTTTAGAGAGGTTCTAAGACTCCGACATCGTGATTCCAATAGGAAGAAGGTTGGTAGGGAAGCTTCTATCGAGGCGTATCCTATACCAGACGAAGGAATCCTTGGACGACGAATAGAAGACTTTCCACAAGACCATCGACACGATCATCGAGGGGTTTTCTTTATGGATTCATTGCTTTTACATTCGATTTCTTTGATTATCCTTAGCTCCATGGAGAGCTAAACCGCTAGTGCGTACTTAGGTGATTGTGAACCCTAGGATGTATTCACTTCATTGAACTTCTTTATTATGCTTTCAATAAATTGATGTTTATTGTGAGTTCCAACCATGAATGCTTGATTGTATGAACATTTCCCCTAGAGTGACACTAGGGTTGAGAGTTCTTGTTGGAAACCTTGTGAGTGAGTGACACACCACGAGTGTTAGACAAAGCTAGGTTGGAGAGGGTTGAGAGGGTGAGTCGAGAGGTACAAGAGCGTCCCCTTTCCCCTCCGATGTGATAGATTCTACCTCCGTTCCTCGAGTTCTTTGCAGCCATAATAGAGTGAATGGTCTAAGGGATGAACCTCCGCTGGGGCCTAGTTGCGCGTACAATGGAGTGAAGCGTTGAGGTGATCTTAGTATCTAGGGCTTAATTGTGGCTAGGGACCTTCCTCCTGGACCAAAGGGTTAGGTCTAAATCTAGGAAGAGATTTATCACTTGGAATCCCTAGAGCTCATTGCAACTCTATGCGAGTGCGAGGTGTTGAGATTGTTCGATTTCTCCTCCGGGACATGTATAAAGTTACGTATAGTTGACCTTAGATTTGGGACTATGTATGTAAGGATTTCCATGACTCACCATTGCATTGATTAGGAAGCATAATAGAGAGTTCTTACACTTGAAGCGATTATCCTAGGTGAAGCATCATCCGAGTACCCCATCTTTATCGATTGCCTTGCCTCCTCCTTACTTTTGCTCTCTTACTTGTTGCTTTTAATTTTTTAGAATTGAATCATTACCACACTTATCATTGTTGATACTCCACATAGCTAAGAATCGAATTAAGTGTCTTTACTCCCTACTCCCTGTGGATTCGACCCCGCTCACCCGGGATTATTACTTTGACAAACCCGTGCACTTGCGGGATATACACAAGGGGACCTTATCAAAGACACACGGTCCCAAACCTAAGTTCAATTATGACTAACCCTACACTATGCCCTGGTGAAAAAGGATACTCTCGATGCCTCATACTGTATGGGGTTGCATGAAGCTCTAGGGACACTAAGTGGTAAAGCTGATTCCCTAAAATAGATCTAACCCTTTGGTCCACGCAAAAGAACACTAGTCACGATTAAGCCCCTACATTAAGGATTACTTTAACTCTTCACTCAATTTCTTGCACAACTAAGCACCAGTGGAGTTTGTCTCTTAGCACTTCATTCTATCATGACCGTAAAGAACTATTTAAATGTGGAGGTAGGATAAACCACATCGGAAGGGATAGGGGATGTTCTGCTACCTCTCCACTCACCCTCTACACCCTCTCCAACTTTGCTTTGTTATTTCCTAATGGAGTGTCACTTATCCACAAGGATTACCAAGATGGATTCTCAACCCTAGTGTCACTCTAAGGAAAAATCAATACAACAAGCATTTAAGGATGGAACTCAATTAAAATATCAATTAATATAGCATAATAAAGGTCAATGAAACAAAATCATCATAGGGTTTACAAGTCCAAGCACCCACTAGGGGTTTAGCTCTCCATGGACCAATACACAATCAACAATGAAATAAATAGTGAAAACATGCAATCCATAGATAAAACCCTCCTGTATCCCGTATCGATGGTCGTGTGGAGTCGCCTCATCTTCTCCAAAGGTTTCCTTCTCAAACCTACGGCACACCTCGCCAAAATGCAGCCGATGAAAACTCCCCTAATAACTCTCCTTCAAAGAACACAATGTTGAATGCCATAGAACTACTGCAAAAACCTAGGCAAAGCCTTTACAAACCTTATCCGCGAACATCTCCAAAGATGTGTAAAAGATGGGAAAACGATCTTTTAATAACTCTCAAAATGCGATATTCATAGGGGTTAGAATCGGGCATCCATATGGCCGTGTAGATTTCCAGAAATCGGTTTTCTGTGAGCTGTGAACAATAACTGCTACAGTGATTTTACTATAAATGATTTACTATAATAAACTGCTACAGTACTTTGCTAAAATTTTCCCGATTCAACTCTTTTTATTGAGGCCACGTGAATGGGCACACATTTATGCGGTGGATCACGTTGCATCTTCATTGAAACCACATTGATGAAACTCTTGCTAGTATTGCATAAGTTGGAACACATGAGTGTGACTGCCTTTGAGCCCTCCACTTTGTGTATTCGCTTGAGCACAATGGAGGTTGGCACTGACAAAGTCCCTTGCGTATTACCCACAAGTGCACGGGTTTGTCGAAATAATAAATCCCAGGTGGATGGGGTATCATATCCACAGGGAGTAGGGAATAAAAATACTAAGTGATAAGTGCTTGTGCGATATGAATGCGAAACATTCTTTCCTTATGTTAAGCATTACATTTCCCGGGTTTTTACACTAATATGTGTGTTTATATGTTACTTTTATGCAGGTACGCTTGTGAGGCCGATTATGAAGGAAAGAAGCCAATGTGGATCATAATGCACCGATTTTGCAGGAAATCTTGCTAAGGTTAAAAGACGAAGACATAGGTCGGGTGTGAGATGCTAGAGTGTGTGCCAACCTCCTCGTATTTGAGTGAGCATAACCATTTGGAGGGGAATAAGGGCAGTTATACTCAAGCATTCTGACTTATGCATATAGAAGAAGATCTCCACCAACTTTTCCATCATTGAAGAAGCAAAGCGAACCACGACGTGAACATGTGCCCGTTTGCGTTACCTCGATGAAAGTATGGATTCGGGAAGTATTTCAGGCCGGATACTGCAGCAGAGCACTGTAGCAACATCGTAGCATAGTACTATAATAGCACTATTCACAGCCGGCCGAGAAAGCTATAGAACAGACAATCCACACGGGCGTGTGGAATTCCACATGCCCATGTGAAAAATCCACACGGACGTCCACAGGGGCATTTGGATCCCCGATTCCAGCCCTATTTAAAGCTGATTCAATCCTGATTTCTGCATTCTTTTCTCCATCTTTTCAAAAACTTGAGAGAGGGCTTCGGTTAGGGTTTTGAGAGGTATTGGCTAGGGTCTTTTTAGAGGTTCTACGGTTTTGACATCGTTATCTCTTTGGAAGAAGGTTGATAGGGGAGCTTCCGTCGAGGCGTATCTTATACCGGACAAGGGGATCTTTGGACGATGAGTAGAGGACTTTCCACAAAACCATCAACACGACTATCGAGGGGGTTTTCTATGGATTCATTGCTTTTACATTCTATTTCTTTGATTGTACTTAGCTCCATGGAGAGCTAAACCCCTAGTGGGTACTTGGGTATTTGTGAACCCTAGGATGTATTCATTTCTTTGAATCTTTTTATTATGCTTTCAATTAATTGATGTTTATTGTGAGTTCCAACCTTAAATGCTTGATTGTGTGAATACTCTCCTAGAGTGACACTGGGGTTGAGAGTTCTTGTTGGTAACCTTGTAAGTGAGTGACACACCACGAGTATTTGACAAAGCTAGGTTGGAGAAGGTTGAGAGGGTGAGTCGAGAGATACAGGAGCGTCCCCTTTCCCCTCCAATGTGTTAGATTCTACCTCCGTTTCTCGAGTTCTTTGCGGCCACAATAGAGTGAATGGTCTAAGGGATGACCTTCCGCTGGGGCTTAGTTGCTGGTGCAATGGAGTGAAATGCAGAAGTGATCTTAGTATCTAGGGCTTAATTGTGGTTAGGGACCTTCCACCTGGACAAAAGGGTTAGGTCTACAATTAGGAAGAGATTTATCACTTGGAATCCCTAGAACTTATTGCAATTCTATGCGAGTACAAGGTTCAGAGGTTATTTAATCTCTCCTCCGGGACATGTATAGAGTTAGACATAGTAGACCTTAGATTTGGGAGTATGTAATTAAGGATTTCCACAACTCACTTGCATTGATTAGGAAGCATAATAGAGGGTTCTTGCACTTGAAATGATTGTCCTAGGGGAGCAATATCCGGGTACCCCATCTTTATCGATTGTCTTACCGTCTCTTTTACTTGTGCTCTCTTACTTGTTGGTTTTACTTTTGAGAATTGAATCATTGTCACACATATCAGTATTCATCTTTCACATAGCTAAGAAGAGAATTAAGTGTTTTTATTCCCTACTCCCTGTGGATACGATACCCGCTCATCCGGGATTATTACTTCAACAAACCCGTGCAGTTGCAGGATATACGCAAGGGGACCTTGTCACTAAGATTGCTACTTAACCAAGTTAAGATGAACAATGATTATGTTGATGAAATGTATTGTAAACATAAATAAAAGAATCAAGAATGAAAGGCACAAATAAGTGAGAGGAAAGGCAATCAATAGAAGTGGGGTACTCGGACAATGCTCCCAATAGGACTATTGTTTCAAGTGCAAGACCAACTATTATATCTCCTAATTGATGCTTAATGAGTCATGGACATCCTTAAATACACGGTCCTAAACCTAAGGACATCCGAGACTAACTGTACACTATATCTCGGTGGAGAAATCAAACAGTCTCAACAATTCACACTGTGTAAAGTTACAAGATCCTCTAGGGATTTTAGGTGATAATCCCTATTCCTATGTGTAGATCTAACACTTTGGTCCAGGCAAAAGATCCCTAGTCACAATTAAGCCCCAGGTGCTAAAGTCACTTCAACGCTTCACTTTGTTGCTCACGCAACTAAGCCCCAGTGGAGTTCATCCCTTAGCCCTTTACTCTACTATGACAAAAAAGAACACTTGGAACATGGAGGTAGGATAAATCACATTGAAAAGGAGAGGGGATGCTCCAGTACCTCTTGAGTCATCCTCTCGACCCTCTCCAACCTTGCTTTGTCCAACTGATAACGCCCTTTGTGTGTTACCCATAAGTACATGGGTTTGTCGAGTAATAAATTCCCACATGAGTGGGGAGTAGGAAGTAAAAATAATTAAATTGCTACTTAACCAAGTGAAGATGACCAGTGATTGTGTTGATAAGGCATGGTATAAACAAGAGTAAAAGAAACAAGAAAAAGAAGCACAAGTAGTGAGAAATAAGGCAATTGATAGAAGTGGGGTACTTGGATATTGTTCCACCTAAGATAATCACTTCAAGTGCAAAACCAACTATTATGCTTCCTAACTAATACATTAATGAGTTATGGAGACCGTAAGATACATTGTCACAAATCTATGGTCAACCATGACTAACTCTACACCAAGTCTTGGTAGAGAAATTGATCAGTCTCAACACCTCGCACTATGTATAGTTGCAAGGTGCTCTAGGGATTCCAAGTGATAAACCCTATTCCTATGTGTAGACCTAACCCTTTGGTCTAGGCAGAAGGTCCCTAGTCATAATTAAGCCCTAGGTGCTAAAATCACTTCAACGCTTCACTCTATTACCTGTGAGATGGGCCTGTGACAGTCCACGCCCGTGTGTAATTTTCGCATGGGTATGCGAAACACTTAGATGATTCTCTCGGTTGGACAGAGAAGCCACATAGGTGTGCGACTGCCCTGTGGGTGGGGCATACGGGTATGGGTATTTTTCGCACGCCCGTGCGGTTGCAGTAAGAGATAATGAGTGTTTTCCCCAAGAGAGCACAGGGGCCCTATGAAGCTCACTGATGGAGGCGCACGGGCATGGGTAATTCCACAAGCACGTGTAGATGCACAGAATTCCAAGAGACGCGAGTTTTTCTCTAAAAGCTTCTTGAATTCTCTTCTTCTTCACTTTCAATCACACGAAGATCGACTTTGATCAGTCTCCTAGCCCACATATCACTGTTTTGGAGGTTTTTCTAGTCAATTTCCATGCCGAATTCGAAGTTTTCATACCTATTTCATCCGTAAACCTTTTTACCTTCTCTTCTTCACCAATTCTTATTTTTAATAGATCAAAAGTTTTGAGTTGCATGCAATTTCCACTTTATAATAGTATATGCATGATCAGAAAGCATTTAACCATGGTTTTAAGTTGTAATCTTGGAATATTGTTGTTAAACCGTGCGGATTTCACGCCCTGCAGATCCACACAGGCGTGGATGATTTCCACAGGCACATGTGGAATTCTGCACTACTGTTTCTAGCGCTTTGTTGATCATTTTCTCATCAATTCTTGCAGATATGGCACCTCGTTCGAAGAAGCATGAAGTTAAGCATCTCATAGAGAACGCACCTGAGTCAGTACACATGGAGTTCTTGAATCCCGAGCATCAGGCTCGATTTGAGAGATTATCAACACTTAGTTTTGGTCAATCTCGCTTTGTGGATTTGAGTGTACTGAGAGAGATTCGGCGGGGTAATGACCTAGCTGATGAGATTGATGAGATTCTAGTAGTGGGAAGCTGTTGAAGATTATTGAGCATACAAGAGCCTGCTTTCCATGTGGGACGCAAGAGGTGTTGGCGTCTTTCAAGTTTGATCAACCATATGGGAGATTTGACAACGTGAATGCTATACAGTTCCGATTATTTAGACATCCATTTTGCATGAGTGTCACTGAATTCTCCGTTCATATGAATTTGTGTGATGAAACCTATACAGGTACAGAGGAGTATGGACGCTTGCCAACGGATTTCTCAAGCATAGTTACTCCTCAGCAAGCGTACTGAGTTTTGTGTGGATATAGGCAGTACGAACTAGGAATGTCCAAGACCACCAGTCTATCCTGGCTGAGCTACAGATACTTATACTCAGTCCTCAACAAGTCTGTGTCCGGTCGAGGTGATAACACAGCTATTTTGAGCAGGCAGGACCTACTCTATTTATACTCCATGGTCTGCAATGTGACGATTCACCTCGGGCACATAGTGATAGACTTCTTGAGGCACCATGGCTAATTTGCAAAAGTAGGAGTATTATTCGCTAGTCCCTAAATCACTAGACTCATCCTGGGGATGGGTTTTCTGGATGCCATTCACGGTGTCGAGAGGTCTGTCGTGCCATCTCCTCTGTCTACTCAGTACCATTGTGCTATCACCATGCTCGTTCACTGATCTGCTAAGATCAGCATAGATAAATCTGTATGATAGGTGAGAAAGGAAAGTAGCCTTAGACACTCCTGGCTCATTCTGCCTCTCCCCACAAAGTGTCCTATATGCTCTCTGGGGCATCAGACAGCAGGGCTAATCAGTGTGTAAATCGATCCTACTCCTCTATATTTGTATAAACCTCATTATAAAAGACCAGATAAATGGAAAACTATGTAACACTGATACTGTAATAATGGCCGAATGCTCTGAATTGTATAACATTAACACTATCGAATCTCGAGTAGGATCGGCCAAACTCAAAGGATAAAAGTACCTCCAAAGTGAGCTGATGAATAACTGGCTCACGAATAGACAAGAGAGGCCTCCAGCTACCCATATGCAATATCCCCTCGATCTTATCTGCCATATCCTATGTTGACTGAACATCACTAAGAATGCTCATGTCTGGAAATCGGGTTTGACCAATCCTGAGCTTCAACAACCTCTCGAAACGAACCTGATACTCAGGAATAGCGAAGTCCATGTGACCTGACTCAGGGGAATGCTCCGGTGGATGCTTGTCGGCTTGCTTCTTTGACCGGGAGGCCATTCCTACAACATTTGAAAATAAATTTGTTCAAGACTGCTCATAGTTGATTGCTGCAAAAATCCACACAGTCGTGTGGAATTTCCACACACCTGTGTGGATCCACCATGCGTGAAAAATGGACGGCGCATGCCAAAAACTCACAAATACATCGTCAAAACTACTCAAACTTTTTCCTAAGGATGCATTCCCCCTCTAATTGTAGAAATAATGCAAAATCCAACAGTTTTAACAAGTAAAATCAAGAATTGTCGAAAAAAGAGAAGGAAGAAGGGTTTGCCGATGAGTTAGAGATGCAAAGCCTCAAACCAGCCATAAAAATTGAGAAAAACTCTCTTAAAATGGTGTTGCGAGGTCGGGCGAGTGAGTGTGTGTTTTCTGGGTAGTTGAAAGTGTGAAGAAGGAGAAACTCGATTAGATTTTAAAGAAAACCTGTGACTCTCGAGTTTCTGTACATCAACACTGCATGTAGAAATTACCCACGCCCGTGCGGGAGTCACAGGGGCAGATGTACGCCTCTGTGCGCTACCGGGAAAACACTCGTCTATCTTTGAACGCAACCGCACGAGCATGGAAATAATACCCACGCCCATGCGCCCGACACACAAGGGCAGATGCACGCCCTTGTGGCTTCTCTGTCTAATTGAGAAGATTCACTGACTGTTTCGCACACACGTGCGAAAATTTTGCACGAGTGTGGATCATTACTTGGTAGTAAAAGGGGCAAATGCACGGTCCTGTGAATTCTTTGGCTGGAAGAGAGCTCTTTCGTAGAGATTCACACTAGTGTGCGGAAAATACCCATGCCCATGCATTTATCATAGGATCATCTACAGGGGCGAGTTCACTCCCCTGCGTGCTATCAGGAAAAAATTTCTAAGTTTCTGCAGGAAGACGCACGCCCATGCAAAAATTACCCACGGGCGTGCAGATATCACCAGGTCTCTCTCAGGGGAATTCCAAACCCCTGTGTCTTCTCTGGACGAGCTCACAATGGAGATCCATGGGCTTGCGGAAATTTCACACGCCCGTGTGTTTTCTTTGGATGGCTTAGAAAACTCTGCAGGCTCTACAGAAAATTCCTGAACATGTATACACACTCAGAGCCTGCCCTATCATGCGAACTACACCAATGAAAACATGAGAAACTAGCTCACACGACCAAAATTTCACCAAAACACTTTAAAGCGCACAATGACACCAAAATATCTAAAAGAAAGCTCATAGCAATGTATCAAAACATATAGACACCAACACTCAATACCTTATTCAAGCAAACCCTAGACTAGAAACTAAGAAAAATAATAAACACTTGGGTTGCCTCCCAAGAAGCACTTGTTTAACGTCACTAGTCTTCATGTACCTTGTCTTACCTCACAGGTGTTCATAGATGAAGGTTTTCCTCTTACCCATGACTTGAAAGCATGATAAAGAAAGTCTCTTGAAGGTAGAGGGGAGTTATCAAGCTTGGTACAACTTAATAATGGTTCATCCAACTTGTTCGATTCTTGCACATCCTCAACAACCTAGGGCCGTTTCTTACGGCATCTCTTAGCCCTCTTCATCTTCCGGAGCACTTTTTTCATGATCCCTCGAGTAGATGGTACCTTTTTCTTTAGACCAAGCATCATTAGTTCTTCGTTATTAACTTCTTGGTCTAGCAACCCCTCGCACAGGTCTGGATTAAACATTTCCTGCACATATTCATCAATTATCTCATTAGTAGTGTCGAGAAAATAAAGAGTATCATCAAAGTAAATAGAATGCCGCATGGCGTCAGCGAGGCGGTATGTCAGCTTATCATCTACAACCCTCAGTGTCAACTCCCCACCGTCCATGTCACTCAATTCCTTGGAAGTACGCAAGAATGGCCTCCCGAGTATCAAAGGAACATCGGCATCCTCGCTGACATCCAACACTACAAAGTCTACAGGAAATATATACTTGTCCATCTTGCAAGCACATCTTCAATGATGCCCCTCGGATGTCTCACCATTCGGTTGGCCAATTATAATGTCATCTGAGTGGGCCTAGGCTCTATGATAAGTGGTTGTGTGATAAGAATGTGAAGTGTTCTTTCCTTATAATGAGCATCACTTTTCTCAGGTTTTAGCGCTAATATGTGTGCATTTATGTTACTTTCATGCATATAGGGTTATGAAGCCAAATGTTAGAGAAAGAAGACAATGTAAATCGTGAATGTACCATTTGGAGGAAATCTGGAGAAGGATCAAACCCGAAGACATAAGTCAGGCTCAAGATGCGAGAATGTGTGCCAACCTCCGTGTATTCAAGTTAGCACAATGATTTGGAGGGGTACAAAGGCAGTCACATTCGAGTATCCCGGCTTGTGTAATAATAGCAATATCTTCACTGATGAAGCTATTGTTGAAGAAGCAAAGCGACCTACGACGTAAATGTGTGCTTGTTTATGTTACCTCGATGAAAACATTGATTCGGGAGTGTTTCGGCCCCGTCAACGTAAATGTGTACCCGTTTAAATGTGTGCCTGATTTAAACAATGAATCTACGATGTAAATGTGCGCCACATTTAAATGTGTGCCCGATTTCAGCATTCTTTTCTCCATCTTTCCCCAACTTGAGAGAGGGTGGCCGCTAGGGTTTGGAGAGGTTTCAACTAGGGATTGGGAGAGGTTCTACGGCTCTGACATCATGCTCTGTTTATAAGAAGGTTAGTGGAAGAGCTTTTGTCGGCACCGATCCGGCGAGGAGTATCCTAGGCCGGACAAAGGGACCCTTCGACAAGTAGAGGCTTCTCCACAAGACCATCGTCATGAGTACCGAGGGGGTTTTCTATGGATTACATGTTTTTATATTTGATTTCATTGATTGTAACTAGCTCTATTGAGAGCTAAACCCCTAGTAGGTACTTGGATTTGTGAACCCTAGGATGTATTTATTTTATTAAACCTTGCTATATTGCTTTCATTAATTAATGTGTTAATTGAGTTCCAATCTTGTATGCTTGATTGTATGAATACTCCCTTAGAGTGTGATAAACGTCTAAAAGTACGTACTCTGCATGTATTTATTTTGTAGGATTCTTTATATTTATTTGTTGAATCGATGCCCTTTTGGTTTAAATTGTGTTATTTTTACATTTCAGGCCCATTTGAAGCCTTGGGGCCTCGGCGACGCGATTGGGGATAAATTCAGCAACAAAGCGGCGTTTCCGGGGGCCGGGATTACTGTAGTAGTTTCACTGTAGCAGTCACTGTAGCTCATCGCGGGCTTCTAGGCAGAAACTGAAATTCCCGAGGGGTCGGTATACGGCCGGTATACTGACCCGTTTACCGGTCGGGATCTGGGCACTTATATGGTCTTGAAGGGCATTTTTTGGGGATCTACTTCTTGATTCTTCATCTTCTTTGGGGGTAAGGCCGGCTAGGGTTTGGAAGACACTTCCACATCACTTGAACCCAAGCTTTAGGAGGGCAAAAAGGGAGGAAAATCCGAGCATTTCTCGGCGGGGAGAGCAAGAACGAGGAGGATCTACTTCTAGGGCATCATTGCTTGGAGGTTGAAGACAACGGGAAGCCACCCTTTTGAGTGGCGTCTTCGGAATGCTTTCTCCGGGGATTCTTGCGTCATTCGACCTTCATCATTTGAGGGAGTGTTCCTCATGTTTACTTTAGTTGTTTGTATGGATTATTTGGTTTTCTTGTTGAGCATGAACAACTAAACCCCTAGGTCACCGGATGTAGGTGAACCTAGGGGGTGAACTTGTGATGTTTTGGATTATTTGAGTAGTTTATGCATGTTTGGCTTGTTGAGATCCTTGTTTGGTGTTCTTACTTGTTTTGGTACATTTGATTGAGTGATGTATCAAATTCTTGGTAGCACTTTGTAGCATGACCATTGCCTTAGTGCTAGACTCCACCAAACTAGGAAGGGTTCATTGTATAAATACGGCGTGCCCATCTGGTATTTGTACCCCTCCAATCCTAGGGTTGAAAACTACTTGTGTTTCCATCCTAACTTGTGAAAACCGACATTCTCCTTGCAACCGTGTGGGAAGTTGGGTGGAAGAGATTCCGCGCTCAACACTTGCACCGGGTTAGGGGTCAATTGCTGTGACCATCAGGTTGACCTAGGTTTTGGTTTTCTCGGTCCAACTAGCCACGTGCTTAATTACTCGGTATCCTTTGCATTTTAGTAACCCCCTTGGGAATCCACATCCGTGACCATTTTCCAACCTTGAGCATCTCCCGTGTTTTGCTTGTTTCGTATTTCTTAAGAATTCATCTTGCTTTTCATTTTGCTTTCTTTTCTTCTTTTCTCCTACCTTGGAATCGGTGAGCTAAACAACAGGTAGAAAGTGAGTAGGGTAGCACCTCAGGCCCCTTGGGAATACGACCCACTCGTGCATGCACGAGTGGTTTATTACTTGACGACCCCATGCGCTTGCGGGTGTACACACTTTGTGTCGATCAAGTTTTTGGCGCCGTTGCCGGGGAATCCAAGAATGCTAGGAAAACCTTTAGCTCACTGCTCTAGTTATTTATCTTTGTCGTTATGAATATTTGTCTTTGTATGTGTCATTTACCATTTTGTGCATATTTACTTATTTTGTTTCTTTTGTGTTTTCTGTGATAGCTTATTTTTGTTAGTTTTATCTATTTACACAGGGCCATGGACTTTGAAAGAAAACTGCTTGGCGCTAAAATGTATGCACTTGAGAGAGAAATGGAAGAATTAGATGCCAAGAGAGCATACCAAAGTGATCCAGCCCTGGATTTTCAAGGAAAATTATTGGGTGCTTAGATGTATGCACTTGAGAAAGAAATGGAAGAATTAGATGCCAAGAGAGCATGCCAAAATGATACGGCCCTGGATTTTCAAGAAAAGCTCTTGGCCTCGAAAATCTATGCACTTGAGCAACAAATACGCACGCACACCGCGAATACCTATGCACTTGAAGAACGGTTGGAAAAATTTTTGGCCATGAGAGCAACCCCAACCTATCCACAATAATTGGGTCCATATCAACCCCAAGTTTCTCAATTTCAGCCCCAACAACAACCAAAAAAAGAATTTTTCACCATCGAAGATATTCTAGCAAGGTTTATGATCGGCACAGAGCTACGTTTTACGCATAATGAAAAGAAACTTGATGAGCTTGTTACAGTACTAAAGAGTGTTCAAACGTCGATCCAAGCACTCGAGAACCAAGTCGGGCCAACTTGTTAAGGCAAAATTTCGAGCCTTCTTCAAGTAGCCCATCGAGCAACATCGAAAAATAGCCCAAGTGAAACCTTGAAGGCTGTTGATTTTTAGTGGTGAGAAACAAGTAGTGTTGGTGGCTAAAGAAAGCCTAAGTGTCATGGAAGTTGGGGTAAAAGCAAGATAGTGTGGATAGCTTCATGGACGTGGAAACATGTGAGGAAGTGGAAGAAGCTCAATCGACTACAATTGAAGAAGCCACTTGCCTCAATATTGATCTTTCCATCAATCTACCCATTTTGGTCAAGTGCAAAAACAAAACTTCGGGAATTGTATTTGAAGATGTGTGAAGGAAGCTAAGATCATCATTGAACCCACCAATGCCGGGCTTGGACAATTCCCAACCAAAGATTTTTCCTTGGCGGCCCAAGCAAATGTTATGGGCACTTGATGTTCATCACACTATGGTTGAGAAAAATATTGTGGATAGGATGTTAAAGCCAACAATTGATCCACCTATGCAAAGCTTGACAAGTTCTCAACCATACTTGTTCCCTTGGAGACCCAAACAACACTTTTGGGTAGTTCAAGGTATTTTAAAATGGGTTAAGGAAGCAAATGCGGGTAGGAGATTGAAACCTTCCAAGGACCCGCCAATGCCGAGCTTAAACAACTCCCGGCCCAAGCTTTTTCCTTGGAGGCCAAAAGGTGACTCATGCTTGACCTCCAAATTTGCATCATCCCGGAGGGTAAGTTTCATATTTCTTGGTAGTTCTTATGCAACCTCAAGCCGGGATGAACACACTATTTTCAAGCCTCCCTAGGTAAGAAAGAGGTACGTCGAGCTAATGATGATAAACAAGCGCTTCTTGGGAGGCAACCCAAGTTCCTTACATTTCTTGTAGTCTTTTTCTCATTTGTGTTGTTTTGCTTAACTTGTGTTTTTAGTGTGGTTTGGCTTTAGTTGTGTTTTCATCATTTTTCTTAGTTCATTAGCCTTTGTATTATTTTGTTTGCCATGTGATCTTTGAGTAATTCTTGTTCTTGATGCATTCTTGTTGATATTTTAAGTGTTTATTTGATGTTTCCGGCTTTGATTTTCAAGGTTTGATCCATAAGCGAAGTGTGCGAAATGTGCAAAGTGTGGAGAAAAGTTGTTGTGTGTCAGGAAAATCCCAAGGACCATCCTTGCGGCCGCAAGGATGCCCCTCGGGACTCATCAAGAGAGTCTTGAGGACCATCCTTGCGGCCGCAAGGATGCCCCTCAAGACTACCCGAGTGGGGGCATTATATGTGGGGTTTTGAGACTGCTACTATTCATTCTTCTTCCCCATTCTTCTAACCGTTTCTCCCTCATTTCTCCACCGTTTTCCTTCATTTTTTTTGCTCTAGTTCGCTTTTCTCCTCCTCTTTTCCATTTTAGTAACAAAAATTTGGAGTTTGAGCAAGCTTTTGGCCAGATCCAACCATTATATTTGCTCATCTTACTCTTGGTTGAAGGTTTGATCTTTCACTCAAAACTTTAAGCTTTTCATGCTTTTGTGGGTGAAGTTTCTTGGATTTTTGTTGTTGAATGAATGCGTAATGATTATCAAGAATTTTTCCTTCATTTGTAGAATTTTTGGCTACTTTTACAAGCAAAGCTCTTGAAATTTTTTTCCGAAGTTACTGTAGCACTGGCATTTTCTTGAATTTTTTAATTCTTTTGGTGCTTTCTTTGCTTGTAAGTTGATTGAATGATCTCCACTTTACTTGTGCAGGATGCCCATCAAGAGATTTGCTTCCAAGAGGGCTAGGAGGGAACCTACTCCTCCCGTGCAAGAACCAAGGTTTTCTAAAGAAGAACACAAAACACGTTATGCACTCTTATCACGCAAGGTGTTCGGCACAGTGAGAAAAATCGATTGGGAAGCTTTGAGCACTTTGGGTTTAGATGGCAAGGTGTTGGAGCTCATTTCACATGATGGTTGGGATAAACTATTTTCTATTAAGGAAGTCTCATTCAAGGAGCTTAGCTTAGAGGTCCTTAGCTCCCTCGAGATGGTCAAAGAATACCCATTCACTCATCATTCTAACCACATCACATTCCGAGCTTTTGGGAAGAAACACCGTGTTTCTGAGGATGATATTGGTGTGCACATGGGGTTATACACGGAAGAGTACTTAAGATCATCCGCATTAATGCAGTCAGTTGATGAAATCCCACAGCTGAAGGCGAATGCATCTTATTAGAGGTCCATCTCGGCTAGTTCTTGTACTCGAAAGGCCTCTCGACTCACAAACCCCGCTCTCCGATACATTCATGCTCTTCTGACTAGGAGTATTGGGGACAGAACTGACTCTACTGGAGTAGTGACATGCCACGATCTGATTATATTGTATAGCATCCTTGAGCGTCGTCCTATCCACATGGGGCACTTGGTGGCAGAGGCTCTTTCCCATCAAGGCAAGTTCGTTCGTTTGGGAGCTATCTTCGCGGGACCTTACATCACTCGGCTCATCGGCGGCATGGGATTAATTGAGCGCACTAGAGGCATGTCTGTGGTAGGGTCCATTGTTCCCTTAGGGATTCTAACCCTTGTCTCCATTGGTATTGTTGAGAAGCGGGGAAGTACTTATCGCCTTGCTCATCAGCAAGGATCATGTTCACAGGACCCCAGCACTTCACATGATACTGAGACTGATTCTGAGTCAGATCAAGATGATCGAGGGAGTTCACCATCTTTAGCAGACAGATTTGAGTTGTTTCGCACTGAGGTCCAGCAGTGGATCATGAGCCTTGAGAGTGGACAGAGGGAGATCATCACCGCACAGCAACGGATTGAGCACAATTTAGCTGAACTCCTGACTATTGCTCGCTGCTCATCTTCATCGACCTCTGCTACCACTACTTGTGCTGCATCATCATTTCCTCCAGCTTCATAGACCCATGACATACTTTTGTGTATTTTGTATTTGTTCTTCTGTTCTATCTTTGTTTGTTGTGTGTTGTTCAGACTTGTACTTTTGAGCTAGCTAGGGCCTTTCCCCTACTATGCTCCTATTTTGTTTCTGTTGGCGCTCTTTCTCCTGTATTTTATTTCCA
The DNA here is from genome assembly GCF_009730915.1 of Dioscorea cayenensis subsp. rotundata. NCBI lineage: Eukaryota > Viridiplantae > Streptophyta > Magnoliopsida > Dioscoreales > Dioscoreaceae > Dioscorea > Dioscorea cayenensis. Next base: position 12,003,999 of record NC_052481.1, on the reverse strand, counting down.
TTTCCCCCTTTAAAATAAAAATTGTGAATGATGATTGGCTTCTTGTTCTTTTCAGGATCATTAATTTTGTGAAGCTTGTACTTTTTGCCCTCATTATGTGGTATGCCCCTGATCCATGTGGAGCAATTTGGAATCACACCAGGGAATCAGGGAAGTTTCTTTACCCCATTTCTGTGCTTATTGTTTTTTATTCCCCATTTTTCTCTGCTGACTTAGGTACATTGAGGGCAATGTACGACTTTAGGTGTGGGGATGTTTTTCTTACTTGGAGTATTTTATCGTTTTGCATGCTTACTACCTATGATGGCTATGAATGTTTAGTTAGGGACTTCTTGGCTTGGTAGAATGATAGGTGTGAGCTGTACATTGCACGTGCTTGAATGTAGCTCTGTTTCATCTCTAGTGCACCTGTATACATGTTCACGATCACTCTCACCTTGTACGCTCTAACAACCCCATCATGATGACATTGGCATTAATTTGTTAAATTCGGTCTTCAATGCACTTTTAAAAGCTTCTGAGTTCCTCCACTAAACTTGTCTCAGAAAGGTGTTGTTTGTCGTGGGATCATGAGAGGTTAAAAAGTCGTCTATGTCGAGTATTCCTCTGCTTTATAAGTTTATAAGCATGAATGCATCTATGTAGACTGTAATTGAGTAAGTGGGTGACTCTTGTGCCTAACCAGCATGTGCATCCATCTGAAAGATTATTTTCTGTGCAGTCTATGTTAGGCGGACCCAAGAAAAAGAGAAAGTGTGTATAAGTGTGTGGGAAGAAAATAAAGCATCTCTTGTGATCTCTTGGAAACTGTTTCACAATCACTTAAGGGTTAAAATCGTGTTGAGGAACCAGAGGACTTTTACTTGAGTATTGAAGAAGTCTTTGGCACTTTAATGTCATCTTCATTATGTGTGTGGTGAAAGGGCATCCTGGGATAATCCAGGGTGTGGAGGTCAAGGTGGGAGGTTGCACACACTCATTGGGGCATTCTAGATGAGACAAAGCTAATATCACTTCACTATTCATTGACCAGCTCACTCCTTGATTTCTGTCCATTCGTGCTTGTGGAGTTCTTTACTTTTGAGCTTGAGGTCGTATTTTTAGCTGTTTATCTTATTTCCCTTAGTTTTTCATGTTTGTTTGCTTGGGGACAAGCAAACGCTTAGGTGTGGGGATGTACAAAAACTTGATGAAATCCGCAAGTACACGGGTCATCAAGTAATACCCTGTGCATGACACAGGGGTCGTATTCCCTAGGTCCCAAGAGCTGCTATTACTCCCCCCTAGATGACACTGTCTAGTCTACCAAATATAGGACTAAAACAAGATAAGGAAAATAACAAAGAGAAAACTATAAACACAAGGACTAAGGCTCACCACATAAACATACTAAGGAAGCAAGTAACAATGGAAGTGTGAGGTCCCCGTGCGAGGATCCCCTCCGGACTACTAAAGCTAGATGCATGCTAGAATTACAAAGGCAACGGTGGTTGGACCAAGAGACATCCAAAGATAGATCACCCCGATGGTCACGGCGGTAATCCCTAATCCAATAAGAGTATTGGCTAGGAATCTCTTCCGACCAAATCCTCCTACGATTGCATTATAATTAGGGGAATCTCAAATTAGGGCCGAAACTCAACCTAGGTACAACGCTAATGGTTGGAGGGGTATGAAATACCCAATGGTCATGGTGTATTTATACATGTTTCCCTTCCAAGCAAGGTGTGTCTAGTATAAGGGCGATGGTCACGCACCAAATACAACCTAGAAGTTGAATCACAAAGTTCTCATGCAAAACAACACATCAAAGAGCACCAAGCAAGGATCACAAACCACACAAATGCCATAAATGTAAATCAAAGCATCTATACAAGCAAGTTCATCCCAAGGTTCACCGGATGTCTGGTGACCTTGGGAGTCTAGTTCATCATCAACAAAGGAGCAAGTGTAGAAGATAAGAGATACAAAGAAAAGTTCATAACAAACTCCCCTAAGATGAAGACTAGAAGGTGGTGATGAGAACTCGTCGGATCCGCGCCGGAGAGCTCCTAGATCATTTTTCTTGAGTGTAACCTTCTTCTCCCTTCGATTTGCCACTCAGATCTGCCTTCTCCCGTAGCCTTGAAGCTCTAGAGGATGATGGTGGAGAGTGGTGGCCAAAAGTCCCTTAATTGATGCCCTAACAAGCCTTATATATGCCCAGATCCCGATCGGTAAACGGGTCAGTATACCGGCCGTATGCCGACCCCTCGGGAATTTCAGATTTCTGCTGAGAAGCCCGCGATGACCTACAGTGACTGCTACAGTGAACTACTACAGTAACTACAGTGATGTGCTACAGTGATCCCTGGACCGGAAACGCCGCTTTGTTGCTGAATTCATGCCTAATCGCATCGCCGAGGCCCCAAGGCTTCAAATGGGCCTGAAACTTAAAAATAACACAATTAAAACCAAAAGGGCATCGATTCAAATAAACGTCTAAAATAGCAGTCACTGTAGTAGTTTCACTTTAGCAGTCACTGTAGCTCATCGCGGGCTTCTCGGCAGAAACTGAAATTCCCGAGGGGTCGGTATACGGCCGGTATACTCGACCCTGCTTTACGGTCGGGATCCGGGCACTTATATGGTCTTGAAGGGCATTTTTTTGGGGGATCTACTTCTTGATTCTTCATCTTCTTTGGGGGTAAGGCCGGCTAGGGTTTGGAAGACACTTCCACATCACTTGAACCCAAGCTTTAGGAGGGCAAAAGGGAGGAAAAATCCGAGCATTTCTCGTGGGGAGAGCAAGAACGAGGAGGATCTACTTCTAGGGCATCATTGCTTGGAGGTTGAAGACAACGGGAAGCCACCCTTTTGAGTGGCGTCTTCGGAAGGCTTTCTCCGGGGATTCTTGCGTCATTCGACCTTCATCATTTGAGGGAGTGTTCCTCATGTTTACTTTAGTTGTTTGTATGGATTATTTGGTTTTCTTGTTGAGCATGAACAACTAAACCCCTAGGTCACCGGATGTAGGTGAACCTAGGGGGTGAACTTGTGATGTTTTGGATTATTTGAGTAGTTTATGCATGTTTGGCTTGTTGAGATCCTTGTTTGGTGTTCTTACTTGTTTTGGTACATTTGATTGAGTGATGTATCAAATTCTTGGTAGCACTTTGTAGCATGACCATTGCCTTAGTGCTAGACTCCACCAAACTAGGAAGGGTTCATTGTATAAATACGGCGTGCCCATCTGGTATTTGTACCCCTCCAATCCTAGGGTTGAAAACTACTTGTGTTTCCATCCTAACTTGTGAAAACCGACATTCTCCTTGCAACCGTGTGGGAAGTTGGGTGGAAGAGATTCCGCGCTCAACACTTGCACCGGGTTAGGGGTCAATTGCCGTGACCATCAGGTTGACCTAGGTTTTGGTTTTCTTGGTCCAACTAGCCACGTGCTTAATTACTCGGTATCCTTTGCACTTTAGTAACCCCCTTGGGAATCCACATCCGTGACCGTTTTCCAACCTTGAGCATCTCCCGTGTTTTGCTTGTTTCGTATTTCTTAAGAATTCATCTTGCTTTTCATTTTGCTTTCTTTTCGTCTTTTCTCCTACCTTGGAATCGGTGAGCTAAACAACAGGTAAGAAGTGAGTAGGGTAGCTCCTCAGGCCCCTTGGGAATACGACCCACTCGTGCATGCGCGAGTGGTTTATTACTTGACGACCGCGTGCGCTTGCGGGTGTACACACTTTGTGTCGATTAGAGTGACACTACGGTTGAGAGTTCTTTTTGGAAACTCTTGTTAGTGAGTGACACACCACGAGAGTTAGACAAAGCTAGATTGGAGAGGGTTGAGAGGTTGAGTCGAGATGTAGTGGGGCGTCCCCTTTCCCCTCCGGTGTGATTCATCCTACCTCCATTTCCTCATGTTCTTTGCGGTCATAGTAGAGTGAAAGTGCTAAGGGATGACCTTCCACTGGGGCTTAGTTGCAGAGAAAATGGAGTGAAGTGTTGAAGTAATTTTAGCACCTAGGATTTAATTGTGACTAGGGACCTTTCACCTGGACCAAAAGAGTTAGGTCTACATCTAGGAAGAGGATTTATCACTTGGAATCCCTAGAACACATTGCCATTATATACAAGTGCGAGGTTGAGAGATTGTTCAATTTCTCCTCCGGGACATGTATAGAGTTAGGCATAGTTGACCTTAGATTTTGGATCATGAATTGAAGGATCTCCACGACTCATTAATGCATTAGTTAGGAAGCATATTGGAGGGTTTTTGCACTTGAAACAATTGTACTAGGCGGAACAATATCCGGGTACCCCATTTATATCGATTGCCTTACCTCCCCCTTTACTTGTGCTTTCTCTCTTATCTCTTTTACTTTTGTTTACATTACATCATGTTGCACAACTATTATTCACTTTTCTGTTAGTTAAGAAACAATTCGGGTATTTTTATTCTCTAATCACTGTGGATACGATAGCCACTCATCTTTGATTTATTACTTCGATAAACCCGTGCACTTGTGCGACATACGCAAGGGGCGTTATCATGTTTATGGCGCCGTTGCTGGGGAGTAGGCGTTTAGAAATACTTTGCAGTTTGTTTTCTTAGCTATTCATTCTATTTCACATCTTCTTCTTATATCATCGTTCTGATTTATTCTTTTTCTTTGAGTACCGAAAAATGATTGACATGCCCGAGTTATTCGATACTATCATAGGAAATGTTGAAAATGTAGAACAAAATGTCCAGATGTTTGCAGTACAGGATACACAGTGTCATTTCTTACAAGAGTCATAGACTATTCAACAGCATATTGAAGAATCAGTTGGAGATTACATTGCCAGAATTTAAGAGCGGAACTATGAATTTGGTAATGTGTTGGATCAGTTTGAGAGATCTACACTGGCATCACTGAGTGATCACTTAGAAGAAAGTTTGGAGAGAGTCATCGCTGAATTTGACTCGTCCTATCATGAACAAAGGCAGAAACTTTTCTCTATCGATTTGTCGATGTCAGGAAGGGAGATTTGTGGAATCGAAGCATTGATAGCCATTGAAGACCATACAGAAACACATGCACAAGTGGAAGAAGAGAAGAATTATTGTGAATATGAGGCGAACAATTTTGAGTAGATTGACATATTGAAGTAGAGCAGGTTGCGGCCATCAATTGATGAACCAGCAGAACTTGAGCTTAAAACCCTACCAGCACATTTGGAGTATGCCTTCTTGATGGAAAAATCTAAACTCCCGGTGATTGTGGCTTCAAACTTGTCAGTAGATCAAAAGGGCAAGCTTGTTAGCATGTCGAAAAGGCATAAATCAGCTGTTGAATGGAAGATTTCAGACATGGGTCTTTCTTCTTGTTCGGTATGTTCTTTTACAACACCACCGAGCAAGATACATCTTGAATTATGGAGGCACTCTCCTCCAATTTTCATTTGTTGGTCAACAAATCTTTCAAGAACTTGGCATACCTAGGCATTTGAGATAATGCCTCAACAAAGGGAAAGTTTATATGTAGTTGCCTAAACAAACCCAGAAACTTCTTGTACTACTCATCCACTTGGACATTCTTCAATCTAGAGGGATAAGTGATTTTTGGCTTGTAAGGTGGGGGATGCCACCTCCTTCTCCTTTGTTTCTCCTTTCTCAACCTCTACGACCTCCGGTGCTTCAACATTGGTCTTCTCACTTGGAAGCCTATCTTCAACCTCATGACCACTTCTCAAAGTGATCACCTTCACATGTTCTCATGGGTTGGTCTCGGTATTACTTGGCAAGCTTCCTTGTGGTCTCTCCGATAGGAACTTCGCAGTTTGCCCACTTGATTTTCTAGATTGTGCAATGACGCGGTGTGGTCACATAGTGTAGCCTTGACAGATTGGAACCGTGTATCCGATGATTACACAAATCGAGTCAAGGCCTTCTCTAGATTGGTCATGTGGGTCTCCAAACCTGAAACTCGATTTTTCATGTTTGGGGTTTGTTGTTGTTGAAAACCCTGTGGTGCGGTTGCCTTTTGTTGCCCTTGATTGTGCCATGAGAAGTTAGGGTGGTTCCTCCAACCCGAATTGTAGGTATTGCTATAAGTGTTGCCTTGGTTTCTTATTGCATTACGAACATAATTAACTTGTTCAATGGAGGATGTACCACTAACGGCTATCGGGCAATCGGAGGGGGTATGTCCTCCACCGTACTCGGTGCAAGTAGTCATGGCCGCCACTCTATTAGAAGTTAGAAGGTCTAACTTCTTACTCAATGATTCCACTTGGGCCGCCAAAGAAGTGACTGCATCTATTTCGTCGAGTCCGGCCACTTTCTTCTTTTCCCGCGCGTTTGATAAACGCCTAAATGTACATATTTTATATGTATTAATCTTATATTACTTGTGTATATTTTAATGAATTGATGTATATCTTTAAAGAGGCGAACGATGCTCAAAAATGCAAATTGGATGAATTCGACAACAAAAACGGCATTTTTAGGGCTCCAGTAATGTAGCAGGCGCTGTAGTAGTACTGTAGCGGAGTCGCTATTCATGCTGCGGGTCATTCATCTGTGAGCTTCACAGGGTCCATGCGCCTGCATGAGTGCCCGTATGGTTTGCTGGAAATTCACAACTCTCAGCACTGTAGCTGAGTACTGTAGCACCGACACTTTTTCTGGGCGATACGGCAGTGTGCTTCATGGGCTCCATGCGCCCGCATGGAGCACGTATGGACTTGACGGGATATATATGGGCCTGAACTTCTGGGGGAAGAGAGGAGGTTTTGAGAGATAGCTTTTTGGGAAGTTCTTGGAGCCGACTTCCACAAGTTCAGAGGAGGCAAGATCACGCGTTTTAGAGCGGGGGAATTAAACGGAGAAGCTTAGTTTTGTTAGATCTTCATCGATCTCTTCTTTGGGAGCTTGTAGATGACGAGGGAAGCCACCACAATCGTGGCTTCCGTGGAAGCTTTCCACCTAGCTTGGCTTGTCATCTCACTTCCATTGTTTGAGGGAGTTTTCTTATGCCATTTATAGTTGTTTTCATGGACCTATTGTTTATATTTGTTTGCATGGACGAGTAGACCCCAAGGTCACCGGATGCCGGTAAACCTTGGGGTGAACTTGTGTATTTTGATGATCTAATTATGTCTATTGCAAGTGTTTTGTGTTTGTGATTCATTCTTGGTGCATTTGTTATGTCGCTTACATGAGAACTCTGTAAACCAACTTCTAGGTTGTACTTGGTAGCGTGCTAGAAACACCAAGTTTGGAAGGGATTCATGTACGGATACGCCATGACCATCGGGTATTTTGTACCCCTCCAACATTAGGGCAAGACCGAGTTGTGTTCCAGCTCTAATTAGGGATTTCCCCCTTTGTTAATGCAATCATATGAGGATTTGATCAGAAGAAATTCCGTATCAATACTTATACCAGATTAGGGGTCAATTGCCATGACCATCGGGTTGACCTACTTTGGGAAATCTCTAGGTCAAAACCTTCACTTGCATGACATTCTTAGCATTCTTTCCACTTTAGTAGCCCCTAGGAGAGCCGCATCTGTGACTATCTCTTTTCCTGGATTTTATACCCTTGTCTTATTTTAGACTCCACTTGTAGCTCTTTCATTTTAATTAATAGAGTAGAGAAAACCTTCGAATCTTTCGGCTAGACAATACGCAAAGAGGAAGTAAGGGTAGATCCTTGAGCCCAGTGAATACGGCCTTCTCATGCTAGCACGAGAGGTATTACTTGACGACTCCGTGCACTTGCGGATTGTGCATCAGCGTTCCACTGGTAGATATTCATGGCCATATCCTCCACCAACTGTCAGGATTCAACCCATTGTTCCTCCTATGGCGGCATCAAGCAATTGCCTTATACGGATTCAACCCATTATAGAAAGTCTGAATAATCATCCATTCAGGAAATCCATTTTGTGGGCACCTCCACAAAAGATCCTTGAAGCGCTCCCATGTCTCAAACAATGATTCTAATTCCATATGCACAAATGACGATATCTTATTTAGAAGCTTTGCCGACTTCCCCGGAGAAAAGTATCTAGAAAGAAAAGCTTCGACCATCTCATTCCAAGTCGTGATGGATGCTTTTGGCAAGGAATGAAGCCACTGCTTGGCTCTTCCTTTGAGAGAAAATGGGAAAACCCTCAATCTGATAGCATCATCTGATATACCGTTAATCTTCAGCATGTCACAAACTTCCAAGAAGTTCTCTATATGGTCTTTTGGGTCCTTATCAGCCAACCCATTGAACTGCATTGACTACTGAATCATTTGGATGAATGCTGGCTTCACCTCAAAGATTGGAGTGATCGCTTCCCCGCAAGTGTACGGGATCGCCAAGTAATACCTCGTGCAAAGACACGAGGATCGTATTCCACGGGGCTAAGGATCTCCTATTACTCCTTCTCGAGCTATTATCTAGCCTAAGATCTTAAGTGATGGATTTTACTCTACTAAATACAAATAAAACTAAACACAAGATTTGCTAGCAAATTAGAGAGAACAAGCAATAAGCAAGCAAGAGAATCAATGAAGTGCAAAGGCCTATGGATGTGGATCCCCTTGAGGGGTTATCATGCAACATGGATGATGATTTAAAGATGCAAGGGTAAATTGGACCATGAGATTCCAAGATTAGAACAACCCCAATTTCTCGGCGATTGAACCCTAATCCCATACGAACATAGATAGGAATTTCTTCCAAATCTACATTCCTACGATTGCATTAAGTACAAGGAAATCTCGCTTAGGAATAAACCTACTCTTCTTCGGATTAAACCTACATGGAGGGCTACCAAACACCCAATTTCTCGGCGTGATGATACAAGTATCCCCTTCTAATCCATTCATGACCTAATACATGCGAGCAAGTCACATCTACATGCATCATTCATAAAAAGAGCTACGGATTTCTCCTTGGTGTAACACTTAGCATGAAAAACAATGGATTAGATCTCAAAACATACCCAAGCATAGAATTAACAAGTAATCATCCAAAAATACATGATAAAACCCCCAAGGTTCACCAACACCCGGTGGCCTTGGGGGTCTAGTGTGTCATCATCTCATAACAAAGCATACAATCAAGCAAAAACATGAAACAAGACATAGTAATGACACTCCCTAGATGAAATGGTGAAGGATGAGGCGAGAATATGCCGAATGACGCTTCCCCCGCCAAAGGAATGCCGAATGACGCTTCCTCTAGCCGCGGTTCTCCTTCCTTCAAGTCGTGATCGATCTCCCCTTTGAATGATGTTGCCTTCTTGCCTTGAGAGCCTTGGACCTTGGGCTTGAATGATCTTCTAGCTTTCTTGCCCTTCTTCTCCTCCCCAAGGTCGCCCAAAATCTCCCAAATGATCTCCCAAAAGTCGGCCAACAAAAAGTCCTTTAATCAGCCCTAAAAGTGAGTATATATACCCCCCGAGGCATACGGGCCGTATAGGGGTCGTATGGGGGTCGTATAGCACTCAGAAACCCTAGATTCGCGTTCCATACGGGGTGCATACGGCCTCCATACGGCCCCGTATACTGGGTAGTATGGAAATCTGGACAGAACACCAAATCAATCCGTCTACATACAGATACGGCCCCTCATACTCGGGTAGTATGGGGGTAGTATGAAATTCCTGCTTTTCTCTTTTTGCCAAAATGATATCTTCTTGTTCTCCATGGCTTCCATATGCCCTACAAAGCAAATAATAGACGATTAAGCTCGAAACGGGCATCAAACCTCACAAAATACATGCAAAGTGCATACGATACATATATGAAAACACCTACATTTAGACACTTATCAAACATCCCCACACTTAAGCGTTGCTTGTCCCCAAGCAAACAACTCATGAAAAACAAAGAGACTGAGAAGTGGCTAAATGCAATACCTCGGCTCAAGCAAATATAAGATTCCAAAAAGCAAAGGATAATGAAACATAGATGTTGAGTTATAGTCATTAAGCATAATAAAAAAATATCCCTGTCTCACCCCTAATATGTATGTGCGTGTAAGTGAATCCTTTATCTCATTTGCCCCTGATCCGGGTCTAGCTCAAGGACTTCAATCAAGACAGACTCTAGATGCTAATCACTCCACATACAAAGAATACTAAGTCTTAAACTACTAAGTGCTACTTCAATGGCCAAGTAAGATCCTTCTAATTCTATAGCTTGAAACTAAATCCTTTTTTTCTTTTCAAAACCTTTGGTAGGTACTCAAAAAGATCACTAGGGTTTTTTTATTTTCAACTCAATATTCAACATCGAGTCCCGACTAACGTAGACCCGCATCAAAAATCATTTTAAAAATCTTTCTAGAGGATGCACATGCTCGGTTAGGCACAAGAGCCACCCAACTACTCGATTACAGTCTACATAGACGCATTCATGCTTCATTAGCGGAGGAATACCGACATAGACTCATTTTTCTTTTTCACTTTCACTCTCACCCTAGATCACATCTTCGTAGTACACTACATGCCACAAAACTCGGATTAGCTCAACAAGACTTAGAAGTTCTTAAGAAAAACATTGAAGGATAGAACTTAGTGTTCTAAGGCCAAGTACTCAAAGTAGTGTGTTAAGCATACAAGAGAGTTAGAGTAGTCACATTGGCTATTCCTGTGGCATCGACAAAAAAATTCAGTGCACAAGACAATACTATGGGGTGAAACAGATTCAATAAAGCATAAAAAAACAAGTAACTCACATCCATCATTAGTCCAAGCTAAAAAGAATCTTACAAGAATGAATAAAGCCATCATTGGTAACACTAGCATGTAAACAATGTTCCTAAAACATGAAATGCACCCATCCCCACACTTAGTGTTGTACATTGCCCTCAATGTACATTAATCATGAAAAAACATGCAAGAAGGGGCAATGCAAATAATAATAGAGGAGGGTGAAAAACAAAACTTCCCCGGTTTATCTTGTGTTCGTCGTGAGGTGCGACTAGACAAAAGGTGTGGTGAGCAATACACGTCTTGTCCGACCTCCATTAAAAACTAGGAAAGCTCACCAAATTCCCTCAATGCCTCTGAGGCAAAAAGGGGGCATCATCATTCCATAAAGATTTTAAAAAATATAACACAAGGGAAAAACTACGGAGTAGTCAACAAAACACAAAGATAAAAATAACATAGAGTTCGACAACACAAGTCGGTAGGGTAGAACCATGCCAACTCAACAAAAATACAACAAAAAAATACAAAAACAAAGCAAACTAAAAGTAAATGCTAGGTGTCCATGCTCATCCTTGTCCTTAGAATTAAGTCTCTCATAACAAAAATAACATCTTGTTCCATGTGGTCACCCCGTGTGGTGTAAATATCACTCCATGGTTTCTTGTTAATTTCTTCATCCCCAAAAATTCCTACAAACCATGAAAAAAACTCAATCAAGCATAGAGGAATCCAATATGATTCAAAATGTAGTGTAAGAGATGAAGAAACAATGAAAAATATGATGTATAGTGTCCATACGGCCGTATGGGGGCCGTATGGTTACTGTTCATTTCGACGGAACCTCCCCAAAAAAACATGAAAAATCGAAAAAAATTTTTTTACATAAATTCAAGGGAGACTTCATCCATAACAATCACACCATCCAAAACCAAGCAAAAATGCTAAAAGAAAACTCCACATAAAAAGCTCCAAGAATGCCCAAGAAATGAAATAAAGATAAAAACTAGGGCATTGAAAAAAAGCATACCGACGTAAATCTTGAGAAAAACAAGCTTTTAAACTCGAGGAAAAACTACTAGATCGACGTCTCAAATGGATGAGGAGAAGATTTAGGAAGAAAAAAATGAGGAGATTTGGCCAAGAAATGAGTGAGAAAGAAGAGAGAAAATCGGTGGAGAAAGAGAGAAAAGAAGAGAATGGAAGAAGGAGAAGAGAGAGAAGAGAGATGAGGGTTAAATGGGCAAGAACTGGGCCATACGGCCCCCATACGGCCAACCCATTGAACTGCATTGACTACTGAATCATTTGGATGAATGCTGGCTTCACCTCAAAGATTGGAGCTGTAATTGGGGGTCGTACAATGCTAGATTGTGTCCCCAGTACTGACGGTGTGGCATAATCAGATAATGTTCACTGTTGTTCATTCTGTTCAGCCATGTTGTCAAATCCTTTAACTTCCACGTCAGCTAGATTGGATGGTTCTTCCACAGGTTCTTTTCCCCTTCTTCTAAGTGTCCATTCAAGTTCGGGATCTCCTTCAATTAATATCGAAGGATTTCCCCTTGTCATAACCTAGAGCTGCACCAAAATAAGAAAACAAATTTAGAATGATGATAGAATAAGAAGGTATGAAATAGAATCGATGAAAGAATGTATAAGTGATAAGTTCTTGTTCGATATGAAGGCGAAGCGTTCATTCCTTATATTGAGCATTACTTTTCTCAGGTTTTTATACTAATATGTGTGTTTTTGTGTTACTTTCGCGTAGGTAGGGTTGTGAGGCCAAGTATGAAGGAAAGAAGCCAATGTGGATTACAATGCACCGATTTTAGAGGAAATCTTGCTAAGGTTCAAACCCGAAGACATAGGTCGATGTGAGATGCTAGAGTGTGTGCCAACCTCCTCGTATTCGAGTTTAGCACATCCATTTGGAGGGGCACAAAGGCAGTCACACTCGAGTATTCCGACTTATGTATATAGAACAAGAGCTCCACCAACTTGCCTATCATTGAATAAGCAAGTGATCCACGACGTGAAAGTGTGCCCGTTTGCATTACTACGATGAAAGTATGGATTCAGGAAGCTATTCAGGCTGGATACTGTAGCAGAGCACTGTAGAAATACGGTAGCAAGTACTGTAGCAGCACCGTTCACAGCCTGCCGGGAAAATAGGAGTTCAGAGAATGCACACGGGCGTGTGGAAATTATCCACGCCCGTGTGGAAATTCCGCACGGGCGCGTGAAGCATCCACGCCGGTGTAGTCGCCCGATTCCAGCCCTATTTAAAACTAAATCAGCCCGGATTTTAGTATTCTTTTCTCCATCTTTTCCCCAACTTGAGAGAGGGCTTCGGCTAGGGTTTTGAGGGATATTGGCCAAGGTTTTGGAGAGGTTCTATGGCTCTGACATCGTCATACCTGAGGAAGAAGGTTGGTAGGGGAGCTTCTGTTGAGGCGTATCCTATACCGGACGAGGGAATCCTTGACGACGAGTAGAGGACTTTCCACAAGACCATCGACACGACTATCGAGGGGGTTTCTATATGGATTCATTGCTTTTACATTGATAAATACTTGAGTAGACATATTTTTATATATGTTTTACATGCATTGAGCATCATTTTTACTAAGGTTTATGTCTCATATTATGTATTTGGTGTTCTTTTATGCATATAGGTTGTGAATGCCTTGAAGAGTAAAATGGAAGCAAAGATGGGCTATAAAGACATAATGTTGGGAGTTCTTGTTCAATTCAAGTACCAAGACACGAGAGGAGTTTATAAACGTGGAGATGTGTGCCAACTTCCAAGAAGATTCAAGTCAATTCACTAGTTGGAAGGGCACAAAGGCAGCCACATCTTCATGTTTCTTCTCTTTGTGAAGATTGCAAGACCTCTCAAAGATACATCGATGAAGAAAAGTTTTATAGCCTACCACATGGACGTTTGCCCGGACATGTAGCCTCAAGAGAAGAGTGATTGGACCGCGTTTTGTGAAAAGTAAGGTAGCAAACTACTGTAGCAGTACTGTATCAAAAATTACTGTTCACGCGGCCGCGTGGAAATTCCACGCGCCCGCGTGGAAATTTCTGCAGCCCACGCGGCCGCGTGGAAAATCCACACGGGCGCGTGAGGGCACGTGACAGGCGCGATCTAAGGCCTATAAATAGCCGTTTTGCCCTATTCTTTCTCATCTTTTGTGCGGCTCTTGAGGGGTTAGACGGCTAGGGTTTGGAGACGAGGTCTTTGCGGCTTTGGAGGCGCTTCATCACCAACTTTGATCGATTCCTCCTCCGTCATAGCATCAAGGAAGCCACCGGTGAACCTAGCTTCGGAGTGGGTCTTTTAAGACGTCGAAGCTCTCCATCAAGGCCATCAGTTCATATATAAGGGGGTTTATTTCTATGGTTTTAATGTACTTTCATTCATTGATGGTGTGTTTTGTATGTTGCTCCATGGACAGCTAAAACTCTAGAGGGTATTTGGGCTTAGTGTTTCTATTTAATCCGAGTTTGGTTAAGTTTTAATCTTGTATTCTCATTGCTTGCTTGTTTAATTAATCCTTGTTGTTGATTAGATTTGCAATGATTTGTTACTTTGATGTGAGAGAGGTCTCCATTACAGTTAGAACTTCAAGGTTAAAGAGTGTTGAGAGGGTGAGTCATGAGATAGTGGAGTGTCCCCTCTCCCTTCCAATTGAGTGTATTCTATCTCCGTTCCTTAAGCTCTATGCAACCATATTTGGTGTGAGGCATGAGATTGAGAGATTTCTCTGTCGGGACGTTGTAGGGGGTTAGGATCCTTCGCCGGGAATTAGGGTTGGATCAATCTTTAGGAATCGGATACACCTCTTGGAATCCCTAGAGTGCTTTGCAGTCATATATGGTGTGAGGTGTTGAGATTGAGCGATTTCTCCACCGGGACCTCGTAGGGGACTAGTATCGGTGATCGGGAGGCCGGATCCGATTATATTTGGATTTCCACGACTTAACTTACTCATCATAGAAACACTTTGCTTATTCAGTACCTAATACCTGAATCCTAGCGGGAGCATTGCCCGAATACCCCACTTTTACTGATTGAGATCTCCATCCATTTTACCCTTGCATATTTGTCTCCGGTATTCATTTCTTCGCACATTAGATCACCACACCTTTCTATTTATCATTAGGTTAGAAAGCAGAGAAGAAGTTAGTACTAGTAGCCCTGTTCCCTGTGGATTCGACTACCCATTCACCGGGGTTATTATTACTTCGACACCCGTGCACTTGCGGTACATACACGCATATTCGGACGTGTCATATATTCTATTTCTTTGATTGTACTTAGCTCCATGTAGAGCTAAACACCTAGTGGGTACTTGGGTATTTGTGAACCCTAGGATGTATTCGTTTCTTTGAATCTCTTTATTATGCTTTCAATAAATTGATGTTGATTGTGTGTTCCAACCTTGAATGCTTGTTTGCATGAACATTTCCCCTAGTGTGACACTAGCATTGAGAGTTCTCGTTGGTAACCTTGTGAGTGAGTAACACACCACGAGCGTTAGACACAACTAGGTTGGAGAGGGTTGAGAGGTTGAGTCTAGAGGTACAGGAGCGTCCCCTTTCCCCTCCGATGTGATAAATTCTACCTCCATTCCTCGAGTTCTTTGCGGCCATAATAGAGTGAATGGTCTAAGGGACGAACTTCCGCCGGGGCTTAGTTGCGCGTGCAACGGAGTGAAGCGTTGAGGTGATCTTAGTATCTAAGGCTTAATCGTGGTTAGGGACCTTCCACCTGGACCAAAGGGTTAGGTCTATAATTATGAAGAGATTTATCACTTGGAATCCCTAGAGCTCATTGCAACTCTATACGAGTGCGAGGTTGAGAGGTTATCTAATCTTTCCTCCGGGATATGTATAGAGTTAGGCATAGTTGACCTTAGATTTGGGACTATGTAATTAATGATTTCCACGACTCACCATTGCATTGATTAGGAAGCATAATAGAGGGTTCTTGCACTTGAAACAATTATCCTAGGCTGAGCATTATCCGAGTACCCCATCTTTATCGATTGCCTTACCCCCTTTCTTTACTTTTGCTCTCTTACTTGTTTTTTTATTGTTGAGAATTGAATCATTGTCACACTTACCATCATTGATCTTTCACATAGCTAAGAATCAAATTAAGTATTTTTATTCCCTATTCCCTGTGGATTCGATACCCGCTCACCCAGGATTATTACTTCAATAAACCCGTGCACTTGGGGGATATACGCAAGGGGATCTTGTCAAGTTTTTGGCGTAGTTGCCGGGGAATAGGCATTTAGAGATAATTTGCACTTAGTTTTCTTAGGTATTTCACTATACATTCTATTTCATATCTTCTTATTCTATCATCGTTCTGATTTCTTTTCCTTTCTTTTTTTTTTGGTTGCAGCTTCAGGTTATGACCCGAGGGAATCCCTCAATATTGATTGAAGGAGATCCCGAGCTTGAACGTATACTCAGAAGAAAAGGGAAAGAGCCTGTGCAAGAACAGTCTAATCTAGCTGATTTGGAAGCAGAAGAATCTGAAAACATGGCAGAACAGAATGAGTAATAGCGAACATTATCTGATTATGCCAAACCTTCAGTGTTAGGGACACAATTGAGTGTTGTGCGTCCCTCGATTACAGCTCAGAACTTTGAGTTGAAGCCGACATTCATCCACATGTTGCAATAGTCTGCACAATTCAATGGTTTGGCCGATGAGGATCCAAACAGTCACATAGAGACCTTTCTCGAGGTGTGTGATATGCTGAAGATAAATGGGGTGATGGATGATGCCATCAAATTGAGAGCCTTCCCATTTTCCCTAAAGGGGAGAGCGAAGCAGTGGCTACACTCGTTACCTAGAGCGTCAATTACCACGTCAGAGGAGATGGTAGAAGCTTTTCTAGTTCGTTATTTCCCTCCCGTAAAATCAGCAAAGCTTAGGAACGAGATCTCATCCTTTGTTCAGTTAGAATTGGAGTCTCTATTCGAGACATGGGAAAGGTTCAAGGAGCTCCTGAGAAAGTCCCCACAACACGGATTCCTGGAGTGGATGATTGTTCAAACCTTTTACAATGGTTTGGACCCGAGTACAAGGCAACTCTTGGATGCGGCAGTAGGAGGTACCTTAGGTAGCAAGACCCCCGATGAGGCTCGTCAGTTGATTGAAGAAATGGGGTTAAACAGCTACCAATGGAATGCTAGGAAGAAGAAAAAGGTGGCTGGTCTCCATGAGATAGATGCGGTAACTTCATTGGCGGCCCAAGTGGAAAATTTGAGTAAGAAGTTAGATCTTCTAACTTCAAATAGAGTGGTGGCTGTGGCTAATTGCACTGGGTGTGGTGGAGGACATGCTTTCTCCAATTGCCCGATCTCTATTGGTTTGTTTCTTCGGTGGAGAATGTTGATTTTGTAGGTAATGGCATGAGACATCAAGGAAACCCATATAGCAATACCTACAATCCAGGTTGGAAGAATCATCCCAATTTCTCATGGAGTAATCAAGGTCCACAAAAGGCCATGGGGCCACCGGGTTTCCAACAACAACAACAAGCCCCTCAGGTGGAAAACAGAGTCTCAGGTTTGGAAACCCGAATGACTGACCTAGAGAAACACTTGGCTAGATTTGTGCAATCTGCAAATACTAGATTTGAATCAGTTGAGGCTACACTTCGCAACCACACCGCCTTTTTGCATAACTATGAAAATCAGGTGGGGCAAATTGCGAAGTCTCTCTCTGAAAGGCCACAAGGAAGCTTGTCGAGCAATACAGAGACCAACCCTAGAGAGCATGTGAAGGTGATCACTTTGAGAAGTGGTCGTGAGGTTGAAGGTAGGCTTCCGAGTGAGAAGCCAAAAGAACACGCACCCGAGGTTATAGAGGTAGAAGAGGGAACAAGCAAAGAGAAAGAGGTGGTACCCCCACCTTTCAAGCCAAGAATCACTTATCCCTCTAGATTGAAAAATGACCAAGGGGATGAATAGTACAAGAAGTTCCTGAGTTTGTTCAAGCAACTCCACATTAATATTCCTTTTGTTGAGGCATTGGCCCAAATGCCTAAGTATGAGAAGTTCTTGAAAGACTTGTTGACCAACAAAGGGAAGTTGGAGGAGAGTGCTTCGGTGATTTTAGATGCTTCATGCTCGGCGGCATTACAAAATAACATGCCGAACAAGAAGAAAGACCCAGGAAGCTTCATCATTCCGTGTAATATTGGCAATCTAGGTGAAGAAATAGCATTGGCGGACTCAGGGGCAAGTATCAACGTCATGCCATACACCTTCTTTCAAAAGCTAGGCTTGGGCGAGCCTAGGCCTACTCGGATGACTTTGCAACTAGCGGACCGAATAGTGCGACATCCAAGAGGAATCATTGAAGACGTACTTGTGAAGGTTTACAAGTACATTTTTCCGGTTGACTTTGTAGTGCTAGACGTTGATGAGGATGTGGATGTACCCTTGATACTTGGGAGACCGTTCTTGCGGACTTTCAAAGTATTGATTGATATGGATGGTGGAGAGCTCACATTGTGAGAGCTTGAGATGACAAGCTTACATACCGCCTTGCTGAGGCCTTGCGGCATTCTCTCGATTTCGATGATACTTTATATTTTTTAGACACTACTGATGAGATTATTGATTAATACATACAGGAAATGTTCAATCCAGATCCATATAAAGGTTTGTTCGATGACAAGATCCCCTTGCGTATATCCCGCAAGTGCACGAGTTTGTCGAAGTAATAATCCCGGGTGAGCGGGTATCGAATCCACAGGGAGTAGGGAGTAAAGACACTTAATTCGATTCTTAGTTATGTGGAATATCAACAATGATAAGTCTGACAATGATTCAATTCTCAACAATTAAAAGCAACAAGTAAGAGAGCAAAAGTATGGAGGAGGTAAGGCAATCGATAAAGATGGGGTACTCGGATGATGCTTCACCTAGGATAATCGCTTCAAGTGCAAGAACTCTCTATTATGCTTCCTAATCAATGCAATGGTGAGTCATGGAAATCCTTATATACATAGTCCCACATCTAAAGTCAACTATGCCTAACTCTATTAATGTCCCGGAGAAGAGATTAAAAAATCTTTCAACGTCGCACTCGAATAAAGTTGCAATGAGCTCTAGGGATTCCAGGTGATAAATCTCTTCCTAATTATAGACCTAACCCTTTGGTCCAGGCAGAAAGTCCCTAACCACAATTAAGCCCTAGATACTAAGATATCCTCAACGCTTCACTCCGTTGCACGCGCAACTAAGCCACAGCGGAGATTCATCCCTTAGACCATTGACTATATTATGGCCACAAAGAACTCAAGGAACGTAGGTAGAATCTATCACGTCGGAAGGGAAAAGGAACGCTACTGTACCTATCAACTCACCCTCTCAACCCTCTCCAACCTAGCTTTGTCTAACGCTCGTGGTGTGTCACTCACTCACAAGGTTACCAACAAGAACTCTCAACCCTAGTGTCACTCTAGGGGAAATGTTCATACAATCAAGCATTTAAGGTTGGAACTCACAATAAACATCAATTTATTGAAAGGATAATAAAGAAGTTCAAAGAAACAAATACATCCCAAGGTTCACAATCACCCAAGTACCCACTAAGGGTTTAGCTCTCCATGGAGCTAAGTACAATCAAAGAAATCGAATGTAAAAGCAATGAATCCATAAAGAAACCCCATCGATGGTTGTGTCGATGGTCTTGTGGAGAGTCCTCTACTCGTCATAAGGGATCCTTTGTCCGGCCTAGGATACACCTCGCCGGATCGATGCCGACGAAAGCTCTCCCAATAACCTTTTTCCAAATGGCGCGGGATGTCCGAGCCGTAGAACCTCTCCAAAAACCTAGCCAATACCCCTCAAAACGCTAGCCGAAGCCCTCTCGCAAGTTGGGGAAAAGATGGAGAAAAAAATAGCTAAATCGGGGCTGAATCGGCTTTAAATACTGCTGGAATCGGGCGACTCCACGGGCATATACGGTACACGCGCCCGTGCGGAATTTCCACACGGCCGTGGATAATTTCCACACGCCCGTGTGGATTCTCTGTTTCTTTGATTTCTCAGTCGGCTGTGAACAGTGCTGCTACAGTGCTCTGCTACTGTCTTCGACCTGAATAACTTCCCAATTCCATATTTTCATTGGGGTAACGCAAACGGGCACACGTTTACGTCGTGAATCACTTGCTTCTTCAATGATATACATGTTGGTGGAGCTCTCGTTCTTATGTGCATAAATCGGAATGCTCGAGTGTGACTGCCTTTGTGCCCCTCCAAATGGATGTGCTCACTCGAATGCTAAGAGGTTGGCACACACTCTAGCATCTCACACCTGACCTATGTTTTCCCGTTTGAACCATAGAGAGATTTCCTCCAAAATAGGTGCATTATGATCCACATTGGCCTATTTCCTTCATACTCGGCCTCAGAACCCTACCTGCATAAAAGTAACATAAAAACACACATATTATTGTAAAAACCTGAGAAAAGTAATGCTCAACATAAGGAATGAACACTTCGCATTCATATCACACAAGCACTTATCATTCGACCAAGAGGAGGGCAATGAAGAAGTAATGATGCTTGGATCGACGGAAGAAGTACCATCTACCCCGGGGATCTTGAAGAAAGTGCTCCGGAAAATGAAGAGGACTAGGAGACACCATCGGAAACACTCCAAGTCTGTTAGAGACATACGTGAACTGAAGAAGTTGGACGTATCATTCTTAGGTAGTCCAAAGCCCGATAATACACCCTCTACTCTCAAGAGACTTTGCACATCATGCTTTCAAGCCATGGGTAAGAGGGCAACTTTCATTCATGAACCCCCGTGAGGTAAGACAAGGTACGGCAAGCTTAATGACATAAAACAAGCGCTTCTTGGGAGGCAACCCAAGTATTTACTGTTTTCTTATTTTTAGTTAGGTTGTTTGCATTAATAATTTGTTAAGTGTTGGTGTCTTAATTTCTTAGATGCTTGTGCTGAGATTTCCTTGTGAACTTTGAATTTTAATCGTGTGTTTTCATGTGGAATTGGCGAAGTTTGGTCGTCTGAGCTCTATTTCATGTTTTTCACTGGTAAAATTTACATAATAGAGCAGGATCTGAGTGTGTAAACATGTTCAGAAATTTTCTACAGAGCCTGTAGTTTTTCTAAGGCATCCAGTGAAGACACACGGGCGTGTGAAATTTCCGCACGCCCGTGGATTTGTATTGCAAGCTCATTGAGAGAAGGTACAGGGGCGTGCGGTGGCCCCTGTGAATGACCATACAATTACCACACGCCTGTGGATAATTTCCGCACGGGCGTGGGAATTCCTGCAGAGTTTGGCGAATTTTCCCGAGAGCACACAGGGGCGTGGACTCGCCCCTCTGGGCGACCTTGTGAACCACGCACGGGCGTGGGTAATTTCCACACACCCGTGCGAAACTCTGCAGAGGAGTTCTCTCCATCCCGAGAAAACACAGGGGCGTGCGGCTGCCCCTGTGAGTTGGACATGTGAATGTCCACGCCCGTGCAGAATTTCCACACGGGCGTGTATAACACTTGGTATTTTTCTCGAATGTCTAGAGAAGACACAGTGGCATGCGGCTGCTCCTGTGGGTCGGGCGCACGGGGTGGGTATTTTCCGCACGCCCGTGGGAAATCGTTCAGAGACAGTGAGAGTTTTTCCCGAGAGCGCCCAGGGGCATGCATCTGCCCCTGTGAAGCTCTCCTGTGGGGCCCACGGGCGTGGGTAATTTCCACATGCCCGTGTTAATGCACAGAATTCCAAGAGATGCCATTTTTTCTTTAAAAACCTTTTGAATTGTCTCATCCCTTATCTCCAGTCGCCTGAAAACCACCTCTGATCATCTTCTCGACCGATCATCGTTGTTTTTGGAGGATGTTTCGTCGTATATCGTGCCGATTCTCAGAATTTTTGCATTTATTTCATCGATAACCTTTTATCCTCTTTCCTTCGCCAATTATTGTTTTTCATACACTAAATATCTCATTGTGAATTTTCATTTTTACAATGCATGGTGTATGTTTAGAAAGCATCTGGACGCGGTTCTAAGTTGAATTTTTTAGAGTTGTTGTGCACCCATGCGGGACCTTCACGCCGTGCAGATCCACACGGGTGTGGTTAATTTCCACAAGCCCGTGTGGAATTCTGTAGCATATTACTTTTGAGCTTCTTTGATTGTTTTCTTCTTTTGTACGACAGATATGGCACCTCGCATGAAGAAGAACAAAGTTAAGCATCTCAGAGTCACCCCAACTAAGCCACTACACTTGGATTTTTAAAATCCTGTGCATAAGACTCGATTTGAGAGATTTCAGCACTCGGTTTTGGTAAGACTTGTTTCGCGGATTTACAAGTGCTGAGAGATATTCAGCGGGGTGAGTAGATGGCTAATGTAATTGATGAGATGCTAGCAGTAGGAAGCTGGAGGAGGCTACTGACGATAAGTGAGCCAGCTTACCGCACATTGACGCTTGAGGTTTTAGGGTCTTTTGAGTTTCGGTTAATGCATGGGAGATTTGACATTACGGATGCTATACAGTTTCAGACATTCGGACATCCATTTTGCATGAGTGTCACTGAGTTTTCGATTTGGACGGGCCTGTACGATATCGCTTATACAGGTACAGTGGAGTATGGACGATTACCGGCGGATTTTTCGGTATCAGTGACTCCACATTATGCGTATAGGATTCTGTGTAGACATGGGGAGAATGAACCGGGGTTGTCGAAGGCTACTAGCCTATCCCAGTCGAGCTACAGGTATTTACACGCAGTTATCAGCAGGTCTGTGTCAGGTCGAGTCGATAACACATCTGCTCTGACCAAGCAGGATCTTCTCTTTTTATACTCCATGGCCCGCAATGTACCGATTCACTTAGAGTGCATATTAGCAGATATTCTGAGGTACCAGGGTCAGTCTTTGAGAGTGGGTTTATTATTTGCTGGCCCCTACATTACCAGTCTCATTTTGGGAATGGGTTTGGGGGATGCTTTACGTGGTGCTGAGAAGATAGTTGTGCGTACCCCTCTTGCGCTTGATACGATCAGGATGATGGGGTTGGTACGGAGATGTGGGCCAAGGGTCTATATTCTTGCTACAGCTACCCCAGAGACCGCCAGGAGCGAAGGAGTTACTGCAGAGGGTTCCCCGCAGATTCCCAGACCTACCTCAGTACAGGGTCCTCGAGCTTATGACCGTATTGAGAGGCTTGAGAGCGTTGTGAGAGAGATTCAGACCGAGATGGCGGAGCTCCGCGCTATACAATCAGCTCAGTATACAGATCTTATGGCCCGGTTCGACTTTCTATGAGATCTACTGAGATTCAGACCCTCAGTTCCTCCGGCATCCTCATCCCCTACCCCGGCACTGGTGGACCCACCATGTGCATCTTCACCAGCATACACTTTAGTTTTTTTTTCTTTTATGCATTTTATTTTAGACTTGTTCACTCAGAAAGGGTTCTCCTTCTGAGTCTATTTTCATTTTGCATCTTGAGTTGTATTCATTATCTATCTTTTATATGTACTTGAGATATTTTGTTTTTATGGAGCTTCACTGAACCCCCTCGTGTATGTGTGCAGATGGTCTTGTCTTCTTGGGAATTGAGACTTAGTCATGGGCACGCCCAAGGTGCTTAGGCACTTAGCCGTGTGAGCTTCACAACCCGTCGGAACACTACCCCCATGGAATTAGCTTCATCAAACGCAACACTAGGAGTCAGGGGAGAATTGTTTTGATTGCTTCTCCCACATTTGCTTCTAAACGATATATATTTTGAGTGAGCTTGCATGTGTACATTGGGGACAATGTACAACTTAAGTGTGGGGGGGAGTTTCATAGAGCACACATTCTTTTCTATTGTTCTTGATTGATATATGCTCACATAGCCAATGGCGGTTCACCTTAGTTGCGAGGATTGTATTCTTGAGTTTAAGAGAATTTCTAACATTGAATGTTTTCATGCTCTAGTTCTTGCTTGAATTTCTAGGAATTTTTGCCTGATTTATACTTAGTGCACTACTCACTCTTTAACTCTTTTGGAAACTCATGTTCGATTTTAAAGGGCATAGTTATAGTTGTTTCTTGTGTTAAATTCTAAAAAAAAAAAGAGTTTTATTGTTCATTTGTGCTTGTTGGGTGGAAAGAGCTACCACCTATGAAGTATGAAGCTATTCTCATAAGTCGGATACTAGCTATGCCTTAATAAGAGAAAGAGCTATCTCATAGGATGAGTGAAAGCTACCGCTCCGGTAGAAAGAGCTACCACCTCGAAAGTGTGAAAGCCACCTTAGCGGCCGCTTTGGAGAGGGCTACCTTAGAGGATGTGTGAAGCTACTACCATCTTTGAAATTGCTGTCACCATTGTAGATAAATAAGTTCCTTGTACTTAGAACTTTGAGGAGTATACTTTGGGTTGACTTGAGTGAGTTCACACACGTACACGATTTCGGGTTTTGTTTCCTTTTTTATTCAAATTTTTAGCTGGAGCATTGATTTTTTGTATTTAGTGTTGAAATTTCCCTCACTTGTAGAATGCTCTCTTTGTATATTTTGGTGAACCTAAGGCCAATCACTTTCAATATTTTCTTCATTTATGCACATAACGTTTTAATTTTTGCTTGAGGACAAGCAAAAGCTTAAGTGTTGGGGAGTTTGATAAGTGTTTGTGCGATATGAATGCGAAGCGTTCATTCCTTATGTTGAGCATTACTTTTCTTAGGTTTTTACACTAATATGTGTATTTTTATGTTACTTTCGTGCAGGTAGGGTTGTGAGCCCAAGTATGAAGGAAAGAAGCCAATGTGGATTACAATGCACCGATTTTGGAGGAAATCTTGCTAAGGTTCAAACCCGAAGACATAGGTCGATGTGAAATGCTAGAGTGTGTGCCAACCTCCTCGTATTCGAGTTTGAAACATCCATTTGGAGGGGCACAAAGGCAGTCACACTCGAGCATTCCGACTTATGCACATAGAACAAGAGCTTCACCAACGTGCCTATCATTGAAGATGCAAGTGATCCACGACATGAATGTGTGCCCGTTTGCGTTACTCCGATGAAAGTATGGATTCGGGAAGCTATTCAGGCGGTTACTGTAGCAGAGTATTGTAGAAATCCGACAGCAAGCATTGTAGTAGCACTGTTCATAGCCGGCCCAGAAAATAGGACTTCAGAGAATCCACACGGGCGTGTGGAAATTATCCACGCTCGTGTGGAAATTCCGCACGGGCGCGTGAAGCATCAACGCCCGTGTACTCGCCCGATTCCAGCCCTATTTAAAGCCGAATAAGCTCTGATTTTAATATTCTTTTCTCCATCTTTTCCCCAACTTGAGAGAGGGCTTCGGCTAGGGTTTTGATGGGTATTGGCCAAGGTTTTGGAAAGGTTCTACGTCTCTGACATCATCATTCCTGAGGAAGAAAGTTGGTAGGGGAGCTTCCGTCTAGGCGTATCCTATACCGGACGAGGGAATCCTTGGACGACGAGTAGAGGACTTTCCGCAAGACCATCGACATGACTATCGAGGGGGTTTCTTTATAGATTCATTACTTTTACATTCTATTTCTTTGATTGTACTTAACTCCATTGAGAGCTAAACCCCTAGTGGGTACTTGGGTATTTGTGAACCCTAGGATGTATTCGTTTCTTTGAATCTCTTTATCATGCTTTCAATAAATTAATGTTGATTATGAGTTCCAACCTTGAATGCTTGTTTGTATGAACATTTCCCCTAGAGTGACACTAGGGTTGAGAGTTCTCGTTGGTAACCTTGTGAGTGACTGACACACCACGAGCGTTAGACACAGCTAGGTTGGAGAGGGTTGAGAGGTTGAGTCGAGAGGTACAGGAGCGTCCCTTTCCCCTCCGACGTGATAGATTCTACCTCCGTTCCTCGAGTTCTTTGCGGCCATAACAGAGTGAATGGTCTAAGGGATGAACTTCCGCTGGGGCTTAGTTGCGCGTGCAACTGAGTGAAGTGTTGAGGTGATCTTAATATCTAAGGCTTAATCGTGGTTAGGGACCTTCCACCTGGACCAAAAGGTTAGATCTATAATTAGGAAGAGATTTATCACTTGGAATCCCTAAAGCTCATTGCAACTCTATACGAGTGCAAGGTTGAGAGGTTATCTAATCTCTCCTCTGGGACATGTATAGAGTTAGGCATAGTTAACCTTAGATTTGGGACTATGTAATTAAGGATTTCCACGACTCACCATTGCATTGATTAGGAAGCATAATAGAGGGTTCTTGCACTTGAAACAATTATCCTAGGCGGAGCATTATTCGAGTACCCCATCTTTATCGATTGTCTTACCCCCTTTCTTTACTTTTGCTCTCTTACTTGTTGTTTTTATTGTTGAGAATTTAATTAAGTATTTTTATTCCCTATTCCCTGTGGGTTCGATACCCGCTCACCCGGGATTATTAGTTCGACAAACCCGTGCACTTGCGGGATATACGCAAGGGGATCTTGTCAATAAGATAACAAAGTGCAAAGTATCTCTAAACGATAACTCCCCGGCAACGGCGCCAAAAACTTGACAACACCCCTTGCGTGTTACCCGTAAGTGCACGGGTTTGTCGAGTAATAAATTCCCAAGTAAGTGGGGTATCGTATCCACATGGAGTATGGAGTAAAAATACTAAACTTGCTACTTAACCAAGTGAAGATAAACAATGATTGTGTTGATAAGGTGTGGAGTAAATAAGAGTAAAAGGAACAAGAGAAAAAAACACAAGTAGGTGAGAGATAAGGCAATCGATAGAAGTGGGGATCCTAAGATAATCGCATCAAGTGCAAACCAACTATTATGCTTCCTAACTAATACATTAATGAGTTGTGGAGATCCTAAGATACATGGTTCCAAATCTAAGGTCAACCATGATTAAATCTACACCAAGTCCCTGTGGAGAAATCTATCAGTCTCAACAACTCACACTATATATAGTTGCAAGACGCTCTAGAGATTCCAAGTAATAAACCCTATTCCTTTGTGTAAACCTAACCCTTTGGTCCTGGTGGAAGGTCCCTAGTTAGAATTAAGCCCTAGGTGCTAAAATCACTTCAACGCTTCACTCCGTTGCCTTTCCAACTAAGGCCCAGTGGAAGGTCATCCCTTAGACTGTTCACTCTACTGTGACAGTAAAGAACTCTTGGAACATGGAGGTAGAGTAAATCAAATCGAAAGGAAAGGGGATGCTCCACTACCTCTTGACTCACCCTCTCAACTATCTCCAATCTAGATTTGTCTAACCCTCATGGTGTATCACCCATCCACAAAGGTTAGCAATATAGACTCTCAACCAAAGTGTCACCCTAAGGGAGAAATTATTCAACAAGCATTCAAGATTGGAACTCAATTAGAACATCAATTAAGGAAAGCATAATAAAAGGTTTAAAGAAACAATAGCATCCTAGGGTTCAAAAATCAAAGTACCCACTAGGGGGTTTAGCTCTCCATGGAGCTAGTTACAATCAAAAATGAAATCGAATGTAAAATCAAGTAATCCATAGAACCCCCCCTCCCCAGTGTTCATGTCGATGGTCTTGCAGAGTAGTTGAGTCTTCTCTAAGGGTTTTCTTGTTCGGCCTAGGGCATACCTCGCCAGATCTAAGACATGCCAAAAGCCTCTCGAAACCCTAGCCGACGACTTCCCAAACGATGGAGAAAAGTGGAAGAAAAGATGTGAAAAAGATCCTCGAAATTCGGCTGAATCGCAGCTTAAATATGGCTGGAATCGGGCATCCACACTCCCTGTGGATGTTTCCCATGGGTCTGTGGAATTTCCACACGGGCATGGTTAATTTCCACATGCCTGTGTGGAGTCTCTAGAAATCTCATTTTTGGCCGGCTGTGAACAGTAACTGCAATAGTAGTCGGCCACAACACTCCATTTCCACACTCTTAATCGAGGCAACATAAATGGCACATGTTTATGCCGTTGATCGCATGTATTCTTTAATCAAAAGCTTCATTGGTAGAGATCTTTTCATCAACGCACAAGTCAGGATATGCAAATGTGACTGCCTTTGTGCCCCTCCAATCCATTGTAATGACTTTAATTCATAGAGGTTGGCACTTATTCACATATCTTGGAGTCCCACTTGTTTCTTTGTGTTTGTTCCTTCTGAGATTCCACCAAACAATGTGATTACGATCTATTTTGGCTTTTATTTCTCAATACTTAGCTTCACAACCCTATATGCATGAAAGTAACACAAATGCACAAGTATTGGCACTAAAACTTGATAAAAGTAATGCTCATCATAAGGAAAGAACACTTCACATTCTTATCACACAAGCACTTATCACTAACCTCATGGTGTGTAACTCATCTACAAAGGTTACCAAGATGGCCTCTCAGTCGTAGTGTCACTCTATGGGAGAAATCATTCAACAAGCTTTCAAGATTAGAACTCAATTAGAGACATCAATTAAGGAAAGCATAATAAAAGGTCAATGAAACAAAAACATCCTAGGGTTTACATAATCCAAGTACCCATTAGGGGGTTTAGCTCTCCATGGAGCAAGATACAATCAATAATGAAATCAAAAATAAAAACAAGTAATCCATAGGAAAACCCCCTCGGTATTCATGTCGATGGTCTTGTGGAGTAGTCTCGTCTTCTCCAAAGGTCCCTTTGTTTGGCCCAGGGCACACCTCACCGGATCAATGCCAATGAATGCTTCCCCAATAACCTTTTTCCAAGAGAAGCGCGGTATTGAATCCGTAGGATCACTACAAAGACTTGCCATTGCTAGGTGGTACCAAGCCCGATAACTCTCCCTCTACCTTCAAGAGACTTTGCTCTTCATGCTTTCAAACTATGGGTAAGAGGGCAACCTTCATCTATGAACCCCCGTGAGGTAAGATAAGGTACGTCAAGCTTAGTGATCTTAAACAAGCGCTTCTTGGAAGGCAACCCAAGTATTTATTGTTGCTCTAGTGTTCAGTAGTGTTTGCATGAATAAGGTGTGATAGGTGCTTGTGTGATATGAATACGAAGCATTCTTTCTTTATGTTGAACATTACTTTTCTTGGGTTTCTACACTAATATGTGCGTTTTTAGGTTACTTTCGTGCAGGTAGGGTTGTGAGGCTGAGTATGAAAGAAAGAAACTAATGTGGATCATAATGAACCGATTTTTGAGGAAATCTTGCTAAGGTTCAAACGAGAAGACATAGGTCGGGTGTGAGATGCTAGAGTGTGTGTCAACCTCCTCGTATTTGAGTTAGCACTACCATTTGGAGGGGTACAAGGGCAGTCACACTCATGCATTTTGACTTATGCACATAGAACAAGATCTCCACCAACTTTTCTGTCATTAAAGAAGCAAAGTGATCCACGACGTGAACGTGTGACCAATTGCGTCACCTCGATAAAAGTATGGACTCGGGAAGTATTTTAGGCCAGGCACTGTAGCAAAATTACTGTATTTTAGGCTAGGGTTTTGGAGAAGTTCTATGGCTCTGACATCGTCATTCCTTAGGTTGGTAGGGGAGCTTCCATCGAGGTGTATACTATACCGGACAAAGGAATCCTTGGTCGACGAGTAGAGGACTTTCTACAAGACCATAGACACGACTATCGAGAGGGTTTCTCTATAGATTCATTGCTTTTACATTCTATTTCTTTGATTGTACTTAGCTCCATGGAGAGCTAAATCCCTAGTGGGTACTTGGGTATTTGTGAACCCTAGGATGTATTTGTTTCATTGAATCTCTTTATTATGCTTTCAATTAATTGATGTTTGTTACAAGTTCCAACCTTGAATGCTTGATTGTATGAACATTTCCCCTAGAGTGACACTAGGGTTGAGAGTTCTCTTTGGTAACCTTGTGAGTGAGTGACACACCACGTGCGTTAGCCAAAGCTAGGTTGGAGAGGGTTGAGAGGGTGAGTCGAGAGGTACAGGAGCGTCCCCTTTCCCCTCCGGTGTGATAGATTCTACCTCCGTTCCTCAAGTTCTTTGCGGCTATAATAGAGTGAATGGTCTAAGGGATAACCCTCCGCTGGGGCTTAGTTGCGCGTGCGACGGAGTGAAGCGTTGAGGTGATCTTAGTATCTAGGGCTTAATTGTGGTTAGGGACCATCCAATTGGACCAAAGGGTTAGGTCTATAATTAGGAAGAGATTTATCACTTGGAATCCCTAGAGCTCATTACAACTCTATTCGAGTGCGAGGTTGAGAGGGTATCTAATCTCTCCTCCGGGACATGTATAGGGTTAGGCATAGTTGACCTTAGATTTGGGACTATATATTTAAGGATTTCCACGACTCACCATTGCATTGATTAGGAAGCATAATAGAGGGTTCTTGCACTTGAAACAATTGTCCTAGGTGGACCATTATCCGAGTACCCCATCTTTATCGATTGCCTTACCTCCTCCTTTACTTGTACTCTCTTACTCGTTGTTTTTACTTTTGAGAATTGAATCATTGTCACACTTATCACTGCTGATTTTTCACATAGCTAAGAAGCGGATTAAGTGTTTTTATTCCTTACTCTTTGTGGATTCGATACCCGCTCATCTGGGATTATTACTTTGACAAACCCGTGCACTTGCGGGATATACGCAAGGGGACCTTGTTAAGTTTTTGGCGCCATTACCGGGGAGTAGGTGATAAGTGCTTGAGTAGACATATTTTTATATATGTTTTACATGCATTGAGCATCATTTTTACTGTGGTTTATGTCTCATACTGTGTATTTGGTGTTCTTTTATGCATATAGGTTGTGAATGCCATGAAGAGTAAAAAGGAAGCAAAGATAGGCTATAAAGACACAATGTTGGGAGTTCTTGTTCAATTCAAGGATCGAGACACGAGAGCAGTTCATAAACGTGGAGATGTGTGCCAACTTCTAAGAAGATTCAAGTCAATTCACTATTTGGAAGGGCACAAAGGCAGCCATATCTTCATATTCCTTCTCTTTGTGAAGATTGCAAGACCTCTCAAAGATAGGTCGATGAAGAAAAGTTTTATAGCCTACCATATGGACGTGTGCCCGGACATGTGGCCTTAAGAGAAGAGTGTTCGGATCACGTTTTGTGAAAAGTACTGTAGCAACTTCACTATAGCAATGCTGTAGCAAAATTACTGTTCACGCGGCCGCGTGGAAATTCCATATGGGCGCGTGGGGGCACTTGACAGGGGCGATCTAAGGCCTATAAATAGCCGTTTTGCCATATTCTTTCTCATCTTTTGTGCGGCTCTTGAGCGGTGAGACGGCGAGGGTTTGGAGAGGAGGTCTTTGCGGTTTTGGAGGCGCTTCATCACCAATTTTGATCGATTCCTCCTCCATCATAGCATCAAGGAAGCCACCGGTGAACCTAGCTTCGGACTGGGTCCTTCAAGACGTCGAAGCTCTCCATCAAGGCCATCAGTTCATATATAAGGGGGTTTATTTCTATGGTTTTAATGTACTTTCATTCATTGATGGTGTGTTTTGTATGTTGCTCCATGGAGAGCTAAAACCCTAGAGTGTATTTGGGCTTGTGAACCCTAGGATTCTAATCTTTTGTGGATTTGCTTAGTGTTTCTATTTAATCCGAGTTTGATTAAGTTTTAATCTTGTATTCTCATTGCTTGCTTGTTTAATTAATCCTTGTGGTTGATTGGATTTGCATGATTTGTTACTTTGATGTGAGAGAGATCTCCATTAGATTTAGAACTTCAAGGTTAAACAGGGTTGAGAGGGTGAGTCATGAGATAGTGGAGTGTCCCCTCTCCCTTCCGATTGAGTGTATTCTATCTCCGTTCCTTAAGCTCTATGCAACCATATTTGGTGTGAGGCGTGAGATTGAGAGATTTCTCATCCGGGACCTTGTAGGTGGTTAGGATCCTTCGCCGGGAATTAGGGTTGGATCAATCTTTAGGAATCGGATACAACTCTTGGAATCCCTAGAGTGGTTTGCAGTCATATGTGGTGTGAGGTGTTGAGATTGAGCGATTTCTCCACCGGGACCTCGTAGGGGACTAGTATCGGTGATCGGGAGGCCAGATCCGATTATATTTGGATTTCCATGACTTAACTTACTCATCATAGAAACACTTTGCTTATTCGGTACCTAATACCTGAATCCTAGGAGGAGCATTACCCGAATACCCCACTTTTACTGATTGAGATCTCCATCCATTTAACCCTTGCATATTCATCTCCGGTATTCACTTCTTCGCACATTAGATCACCACACCTTTCCATTTATCATTAGGTTAGAAAGCAGAGAAGAATTTAGTACTAGTAGCCCTGTTCCCTGTGGATTCGACTACCCACTCACCGGGGTAATTATTACTTCGACACCCGTGCACTTGCGGTACATACACGCATATTCGGACGTGTGTCAAGTTTTTGGCGCCGTTGCCGGGGAACAGGATATTAGGAATGCTAGGACTTTGTTGCTCTAGCCACTTATCTTTTTCTTTATTTTGTCTATTTCATACTTTCTTTTTCTTCCATCATTCTCATCGATTTTTTTTTTGTTTTTATCTATTTCACTCTATCTTCTTCCACTGTTCTATTTTGTTTTATTTTGTCTTATTTACTTTTTCTTACATGGAACTTGAATGATGATTAATCCAGTTGTAGATTTATATTTTCAGGTTGATGCTCTCACTTGAAAAATTGATCAATTTATCAATGTTCATCAACAACACAATCCATATCGCATCAACTATCATCCAAATCAAAGGAGCTATCCAAACCTATTATGGGATATTGATGGACAACAATGGGAAGCACCTCAACAAGAACTTCAATGGGATGAGAAAGTTGAAGAAGATATACTTCGGTTGGAAAGAGTGTTACCGAGATTTATTGAAGCAACCGATACCCGTTTCCAAAATATTGACGCCACATTAAGTTGTCATGATGTCTCCATCAAAAACATTGAGCATCAATTAGGAGAGATCTTGGACATGCTTGCTAAGGAAAAAGAAGAATTTGAACAAGCAAGACAAATGTCTCCGGGACATGATGAGGCCATGAGCACAATTGAAGAAGTTGGGCAAATTGAGTACATTGATGTAGAAAATAAAAAGAAAGAAGTTGAATATCATTTTGAGATTTTGGATTGTGTGAATGAAGATTGTGCTTGTGAGCGAGGAAATTTTCAAGGGGATTTGCTAGTCTCATGTTCCTCTCAAGTTGAAAATACACAAGAAGAAGCAAACCCCAAGTTAATGGAACAAGCATTTCTCTTTGGGATTGATCAACTCTTACAATGCAAGAAAGAGACTTTGGGAAGGGAAGAAGATGTGGGTAGGAGATTGAAACCATCCAATGACCCACCTATGCTAATCTTGGACAATTCCCAACCCAAATTATTTCCTTGGAGGCCAAAAGTAAGATGGTTGGACTCTCCAACAAATACTTCATCTAGGCAAGTTGACTCTTGGTTTAAAGGAAGTAGCTATGCAATGTCTAGTCTGGAGGAACACACTCTTTTCAAGCCTCTATAGGATAAAGAAGAGGTATGTCAAGCTTATTGACGTAAAACAAGCGCTTCTTGGGAGGCAACCAAAGTTTTTAATTGTTTTCTAGCTTAGATTTTTATTTCTGCAGTAATAAAATCATGAGTGTGCGCTTTGTTAAATTTTTATTGGTGCTGAGTTCTTAATGAAGATTTTTGGTTGTTTAGTTTAAATGTATGTGTGTGGCATGGTTTAGGATGATATTCATGTTTTTAGTTGGGAAATTGGACTTAATTTCATGTAAATATCTCTATTGATGTGTTTCTGCAGAAATTCTGCAGCCCACACGGGCGCGTGGAATTTCCATGCGGTCGTGTACAGTACCCACGCCCCCATGTGGAGTTTTCACACCCCCATGTGGGGTTAATTGATGAAGAGGACCACTATTCACAATTTCCATTCACACATCCCTTCATCTTTCTCACACACCCACACTCCCAAACATTTTTCCTTGGTCATTAAAAAGTTTAGAAGGGTTTTGCCTGCCATTTAATCATACTTTATTCTTCAATTCACACCGGTGCGCTCTCATTTTTCTAACCTTCTCCATGCCTCCATTTTTCAAACTTTATGTGGATATGTTGGTTCTTATGCATTGTTCTTCATGGAAATCACCTTAATATGCTAGAGAATACTTTTATAAGAGTTTTGGAGCGCCGTTGTGGGTCGGTATGGCATTTTTGGCCATAACCTAGCTCTCACGCGGTCGTGTGGGATGCCCACGCGACCGCGTTGGCTGAAAATTGTGCCCAGGAAGCCCACGCGAGCGCGTGGAAAATCCACGTAACCACGTGGGCTGAAAAAAAAATGCCCAGGAAACCCACGCGACCGCGTGGATCCACGCGGGCGCGTGGATTTTTCACGCGCCCGCGTGGGCTACTTTCAGGCCAAAAATTGGCCACACGGGCGAGTGGATTTTCCACGCGCCCATGTGGATTTTAGCAGCTTGCCATTTCATATAAATTTGCATTTCTTTGGCAGTTTTCTTGCAGGTATGCCACCAAGGACCGAAAAGTTTTGATCGTATACGATTAACCTTGGATGGGAACATTCTTTTGGCACACCGGCAACACCAGAAGACGACGTCGATGCTTGAGGCGTCCCACTCATGATTCTTTAGTTTCCTTTACTTTTGTTTTCATTTTTTTAGTTATTATTTTATCTTTTAGAGTTTAGTTAACTTTGGGTTTTGTTTTGTTTGTGCAAGTTTGTGCTTCATGTGTTTACTTATAAGAACTTGTACATCTTTTCTATTTTGTTGAGCTTCACTGAACCCCTTGTCTACGTGCAGATGGCCTTGAGAGTGATGTTGATAGTGTTTTAGTCATAGACATGATCATGTGATATTGTCACATGGTCGTGTGAGCTTCACAACCCATACAACAAGCCCATGAGTTAGACTTCACCAAACGATTAATGAGAAGTTCAGGGGAGTATTGCTTTAATTGCATTCCCACACACATTATGCTTCCATTGTTATTATTTTTATTGTGCTTGCATGCGTACATTGAGGACAATGTACATCTTAAGTGTGGGGGAGGGTTCACCTTATACATGACTTTTACTTTTGTTTTCATGAGCATGCTCTTGTTGCCAATGAAGGTTCACCTTAGGGTTAAGAGTTTAATTCTTAATTTTTGGAGGTTATAAACATGGATTTTATCATGCTCTAGTTTTCATCCAATTTTATTAAATATTTTTGTCTGATTGCACTTTCTGCACTTTTCTCGCTCATTAGACCTATGAAGACTCTAGTTCATTATGTTTGGGACTTTAGTGTGCTAGTTTTTATTTGAAAAAGAAAAAAAAAATCAGAAAAATTTGAAAAAAAAAAATGGAAATTGTTTGTTGTTTGTACATAGGGTGTGGAAAGAACTACCACCCATGATGTATGTAGCTACTCTCATAAGTCGGATACTTGTTATGCCCTAATGAGAGAAAGAGCTATCTTATGGGATGTGTGAAAGCTACCATCCTCGGTAGAAAGAGCTACCACCTCGAAAGTGTGAAACCCACTCGGGAGGCATCTTGGGAAAGGGCTACCTTAAAGGTTGTGTGAAGCTACTACCTATTCTTTCTGTTTATAAATAAGTCCCATGTTAATAAGAACTTGGTAGTGGACATAGTGTTGACATGAGTTGAGTTTTTCACACACACACGCATTCGGATTTTATCACATTCATTTTTGATTGGATTGTTTGCTAGAGCATTGATTGTTTTGTCTAGTGTTTGATTCTCTCCATGACTGTAGAATTTTATTCTTGTACTCATTTGGTGAACCTAAGGCCAAGCACTTCTCTTTTCTTTCCATAGGTATAATGTTTAATTTTGCTTGAGGACAAGCAAAGACTTATGTGTGGGGGAGTTTGATAAGTGCTTGAGTAGACATATTTTTATATATGTTTTACATGCATTGAGCATCATTTTTACAATGGTTTATGTCTCATATTGTGTATTTGGTGTTCTTTTATGCATATAGGTTGTGAATGCCTTGAAGAGTAAAAAGGAAGCAAAGATAGGCTATAAAGACACAATGTCGGGAGTTCTTGTTCAATTCAAGGATCGAGACACGAGAGCAGTTCATAAACGTGGAGATGTGTGCCAACTTCTAAGAAGATTCAAGTCAATTCACTATTTAGAAGGGCACAAAGGCAGCCACATCTTCATATTCCTTCTCTTTGTGAAGATTGCAAGACCTCTCAAAGATACGTCGATGAAGAAAAATTTTATAGCTTACCACATGGACGTGTGCCCGGACATGTGGCCTTAAGAGAAGAGTGTTCGGATCGCGTTTTGTGAAAAGTACTGTAGCAACTTCACTGCAGCAGTGTTGTAGCAAAATTACTGTTTACACGGCCGCGTGGAAATTCCACACGCCCGCGTGGAAATTTCTGCAGCCCATGCGGCCGCGTGGAAAATCCACACGGGCGCGTGAGGGCACGTGATAGACGCGATCTAAGGCCTATAAATAGCCGTTTTGCCCTATTCTTTCTCATCTTTTGTGCGGCTCTTGAGGGGTGAGACGGCTAGGGTTTGGAGAGGAGGTCTTTGTGGCTTTGGAGGCGCTTCATCGCCAACTTTGATCGATTCCTCCTCCGTCATAGCATCAAGGAAGCCACCGGTGAACCTAGCTTCGGAGTGGGTCTTTCAAGACGTCGAAGCTCTCCATCAAGGCCATCAGTTCATATATAAGGGGGTTTATTTCTATAGTTTTAATGTACTTTCATTCATTGATGGTGTGTTTTGTATGTTGCTCCATGGAGAGCTAAAACCCTAGAGGGTATTTGGGCTTGTGAACCATAGGATTTTAATCTTTTGTGGATTTGCTTAGTGTTTCTATTTAATCCGAGTTTGATTAAGTTTTAATCTTGTATTCTCATTGCTTGCTTGTTTAATTAATCCTTGTGGTTGATTGGATTTGCATGATTCGTTACTTTGATGTGAGAGAGATCTCCGTTAGAGTTAGAACTTCAAGGTTAAAGAGGGTTGAGAGGGTGAGTCATGAGATAGTGGAGTGTCCCCTCTCTCTTCCGATTGAGTGTATTCTATCTCCGTTCCTTAAGCTCTATGCAACCATATTTGGTGTGAGGCATGAGATTGAGAGATTTCTCCGCCGGGACCTCATAGGGGTTAGGATCCTTCACCGGGAATTAGGGTTGGATCAATCTTTAGGAATCGGATACAACTCTTGGAATCCCTAGAGTGGTTTGCAGTCATATGTGGTGTGAGGTGTTGAGATTGAGCGATTTCTCCACTGGGACCTCGTAGGGGACTAGTATCGGTGATCAGGAGGCCAGATCTGATTATATTTGGATTTCCACGAATTAACTTACTCATCATAGAAACACTTTGCTTATTCGGTACCTAATACCTGAATCCTAGGGGGAGCATTGCCCGAATACCCCACTTTTACTGATTGAGATCTCCATCCATTTAACCCTTGCATATTCGTCTCCGGTATTCACTTCTTTGCACATTAGATCACCACACCTTTCCATTTATCATTAGGTTAGAAAGCAGAGAAGAAGTTAGTACTAGTAGTCCTGTTCACTGTTGATTCGACTACCCACTCACCGGGGTAATTATTACTTCGACACCCGTGCACTTGCGGTACATAAATGCATATTCGGACGTGTGTCAGTAGGCGTTTAGAGATACTTTGCACTTTGTTTTCTTAGCTATTTCACCATACATTCTATTTCATATCTTCTTAATGTATCATCCTTCTGATTTCTTTTTCTTTCTTTTTGGGTGCATCTCCAATTTATGACCCGAGAGAATCCGTCAATATTGATTGAAGGAGATCCTGAGCTTGAACATACACTTAGAAGAAAAGGGAAAGAGGCTGTGCAGGAACAGTCTAATTTAAGTGATTTGGAAGTGGAAGAATTAGAAAACATGGCAGAACAGAATGAGCAACAGCGAACATTATCCGATTATGCCATACCTTCAGTGTTGGGGACAAAGTCGAGTATTGCCTGTCCCCGGATTACAGCTCAGAAATTCGAACTGAAGCCGGCATTCATGCACATGTTGCAGCAATCCGCACAATTCAATGGTTAGGCCGATGAAGATCTAAACAGTCATATAGAGAGTTTTCTTGAGGTATGTGATATGTTGAAGATAAACGGGGTGACGGATGATGCAATCAAGTTGTAAGCCTTCCCATTTTCCCTAAAGGGGAGAGCGAAACAGTGGCTACACTCATTACCTAGAGCGTCAATTACCATGTGGGAGCAGATGGTAGAAGCTTTTCTGGCCCATTATTTCCCTCTTGGAAAATCATCAAAGCTTAGGAATGAGATCTCATCCTTTGTTCAGTTGGAATTAGAGTCTCTATTCGAGACATGGAAAAGGTTCAAGGAGCTCCTGAGAAAGTGCCCGCAACACGGATTCCCAGAGTGGATGATTGTTCAGACCTTTTATAATTGTTTGAACCCGAGTACAAGGCAACTCTTGGATGCGGCAGCAGGAGGTACCTTAGGTAGCAAGACCCCCGATGAGGCCCGTCAGTTAATTGAAGAAATGGGGTTAAACAGCTACCATTGGAATGCTAGGGAGAAGAAAAAAGTAGCCGGTCTCCATGAAATAGATGCGGTAACTTCATTGACATCTCAAGTGGAAAATTTGAGTAAGAAGTTAGATCTTCTAACTTCAAATAGAGTGGCGGTCGTGACTAATTGCACATGGTGTGGTGAAGGACATGCTCCCTCTGATTGCCCGATCTCTATGGGTGATATTTCTTCGGTGGAGAACGTTAATTTTGTGGGTAATGGCATGAGACCTCAAGGAAACCCATATAGAAATACCTACAATCAGGGTTGGAAGAATCATCCCAATTTCTCATGGAGTAATCAGGGTACACAAAAGGCCATGGGGCCACCGGGTTTCCAACAACAACAATAAGCCCCTCAGGTGGAAAACAGAGTCTCAGGTTTGGAAACCCGAATGAATGACTTAGAGAAGCACTTGACTAGATTTGTGCAATCTGCAAATACAAGGTTTGAATCAGTCGAGGCTACACTTCAAAACCACACCGCCTCTTTGCATAACCTTGACAATCAGGTGGGGCAAATTGCGAAGTCTCTCTCTGAAGCCTTTCCACTGCTGATTTATAGAAGGTTAATTTTAGCAATCCTGTCCGACTTACAGATTTTGAACTTCATCTTGTCCATAAACCTACTTCCCTATCTTATCTTTTTCATTACTCAATTTTCTGTGATTTCTTTGATTAAATAGATGAATATAACTCATTTTTACACTAAAAAATGGTCGACATGTTTACACAATGAGTTTAAAAGCAATCTAGGATCTATTTGGGGATTTTTGGCAAGGGGGCCGTGCTGTTTCACGCCTCATGGATCCACACGGGCGTGTAGAAATTCCACACGACCGTGTGGATTCCTGCAACACTAATTTTCTTAAGTTAACTAAATAAATTCTTTTCCAAATTTGTGCTAAAATGGCCTCTAGTATACGAACAAAGAAAGTAGTCAGCAAGCAACGCCAAGAGCGCTCTTCCGAACATGAACATATAGAGTTTGACATTCCCAAACATCAGGTTCGATTTGAGCATTTGTCCAAAATGAAGTTTGGTCAAAAAAGATTCCCGGACTCGAGTGCTATACGGGGGATACAGAAAACTAATGAGATGATCGATAAGATTGAGGAAATGCTAGCTGTGGGCAATTGGTGTAGATTGCTCACCATCCGTATGCGGACACTAGAGTTATGACGCCATACAGTTCAGAGTATTTGGGCGTCATTATAGTATGAGTGTCACATAGTTCTCGATCTCGTTGGGGTTATATGATGAAGACTTTACTACCATAGAGGAGTATGAACATCTCCCTACAGATTGCCCAGGTAGCTTAACTCCTCACCGTGCATATCGTCAAATATGTGGATGTGGTTAGTATGAACTAGAGGTATCGAAGGCTACCTGTTAATCTCAACTGAATTATAGATATATGCACATCGTCCTGAGCCGATCAGTAAATGGACATGGTGATAGCACTGGCGTTTTGAGCTGACGGAAGCTTCTTTACTTGTATTCCATTGTCCAGCGCCAGCCGATTCATCTTGGCCACATACTAGCAGAATATCTGAGACATCAGTGTCAGTATACTATGATCGGTGTTTTTCTTCAGCCCATACATCACTAGACTCATCATTATTATGGGCCTACAAGACGCTATTAGAGGGATTGAGAAGACAATCATACCGACCAACTTTGCTGTAGAGATGATTAGACAGGTGGGGATGCTTCGCAGGTATGGGTACGGAGTGCATGTACTGATCATACCCGATCTTGACATGCCTGATGATAGCGGTGACACGATATAGGGATCTCGGTTGGCACATGATCCTCTACCTACATAGACTGAGACTGAGACACCATCGGTGGCTGAGGATCTGTCCCAAGTGTGCATGTTTTCACACTGGGAATGCTGTGGGGGTGATAGGGACGGAGATTATTGAGACTCGCACAGAGATTACTGAAGTCCTAGCAACATAGGCCATGTTGTACACAGAGTTCATGGCGCATTTTGATATTTTATAGCAGTTGCTAGAGCGAGACACGAGATCACCATTGGTGCTATGACCATGGACTTCTCCGGTTCCTCCAACATCACCATTACCTAGTGCATCAGCAACAGCACCATTAGTAGAGCCCGAGTGTGACACCGACACTTGATTCGTCACTTTTATTTCTTTATTTGCTTTATTTTGTTTTGTTGTTAGACTTGCACTATTTCAAAAGGACTTTCCTTCTGAGTTTATTTTTGTTTTGATGTCTCGAGTTGTAATCATTGCTTTATCTTTTATATACTCGAGCTGTTTTAGTTTTATTGAGCTTTACTGAACCCCTCGTGTATGCGTGTAGATGGTCTTTTCAGTATGGGAATTGAGAACTAGTCATGGACATGGCCAATATAGGCCATGTGTGCTTCACAACCCATTAGAACTTTACTCACAAGGATTTATCTCCATCAAACGTAACACTCGGAGTCAGGGGAGTATTGTTTCAATTACCACTCTCACATCTATACTTGATTGATTTATTTTCTATTGTGCTTGCATGGTACATTGGGGACAATATACATCTTAAGTGTGGTGGGAGTTTCATAGTGCACATATCTTTTATATTAGTTTGATTGTTATACATGCTCGCATAGCCAATGGTGATTCACCTTAGTTGTAATGATTGTATTCTTAAGTTTAGCAGAATTTTTAACATTGAATGTTCTCATGCTCTAGTTTTTACTTGAATTTCTAGGAATTTTTGCCTGATTCACACTTGTTGCATTACTCACTGTTTAAATTCTTTTAGAAACTCAAGTTTGATGTTAATGGGTCTAGTTATAGTTGTGTCTTTTGTTAATTTTGAAAAAAAAATGGAAAAACGAAAAGAAAGAACAAAATCGTTTCATTGTTTAGTTGTGCTTGTTGGGTGGAAAAAGCTACTACCCATGGAGCATAAATCTACTCTCATAAGTCGGATACTAGTTATGCCCTAATGAGAGAAAGAGCTATCTCATGGGATGAGTGAAATCTACCACCCCAATAGAAAGAGCTACCACCTCGAAAGTGTGAAAGCCACCTTAGCAGCCGCTTTGGAAAGGGCTACCTTAGAGGATGTGTGAAGCTACTACCATCTTTTCAAAATTTCATTTCTTTTTTGTAGATAAATAAGTACTTTATTTAATTAGAACTTTATGGAGTATACCTTGGGTTGACTTGAGTGAGTATACACACACTTACATGATTTTGGGTTTGTTGTCCTTCTTGATTCAAGTTTTTAGCTAGAGCATTGATTTTTTGTATTTAATGTTGAAACTTCCTTTACTTGTAGAATGCTATCTTTATATGCACTGGTGAACCTAAGGCCAAGCACTTCCAATATTTCCTTCATCTATGCCTTAATGTTTTAATTTTTGCTTGAGGATAAGCAAAATCTTAAGTGTGGGAGAGTTTGATAAGTACTTGTGTGATAAGAATGTGAAGTGTTCTTTCCTTATGATGATCATGACTTTTATCAGGTTTTAGCGCTAATATGTGTACATTTATGTTACTTTCATGCATATAGGGTTGTGAAGCTGAATGTTAGAGAAAGAAGCCAATGTAGATCCTGAATGCACCATTTGGAGGAAATCTTGAGAAGGATCAAACGCGAAGACATAAGTCAGGTTCAAGATGCGAGAATGTGTGCCAACCTCCTCGTATTCAAGTTAACATAATGATTTGGAGGGGCACAAAGGCAGTCACATTCAAGTATTCTGGCTTGTGCATGTATACCAAGATCTCCACCAATGTAGCCATTTATTGAAAGAGCAAAGTGATTTACGACGTAAACATGTGCCTGTTTATGTTACCTCGATGAGAACATGGATTCAGGAGTATTTCGGGACGGTTTTGTAGTAGGGTACTTTAGCAAACACTGTAGCAATTCATTATAGTAGGTGTTGTTCACAGCGGCCAAGAAAAGTGATTTCTAGAGAATCCACATGCCTGTGTGTTAATTCCACAGGCCCATGTAGTGAATCAAAGAGGGCGTGTGGATTCCCGACTCCAGCCCTATTTAGGGTCGATTACAGCCCCGCTTTATCTTTTCCCCAACATGAGAGAAGGCGGTGGCTAGGGTTTTTAGAAGTATTGGCTAGGGATTAGGAGAGGTTCTACAGCTCCAACATCACACTCCGTTTGGAAGAAGGTTAGTGGGAGAGCTTTCGTTGGCACCGATCCGGCGAGGTGTATCCTAGGCCAGACAAAGGGACCCTTGGACGAGTAGAGGCTTCTCGACAAGATCATCTTCATGACTATCAAGGGGGTTTTCTATGGATTACTTGTTTTTATATTCGATTTCATTGATTGTAACTAGCTCCATGGAGAGCTAAACCCCATAGTGGGTACTTGGATTTGTGAACCCTAGGATGTATTTGTTTCATTAAACCTTGTTATTATGCTTTCATTAATTGATGTTTTATTTGAGTTCCAATGTTGAATGCTTGATTGATTGAATGCTCCCTTAGAGTGATACTAGGGTTGAAAGTTCACCTTGGTAACCCTTGTGAGTGAGTGACACATCACCAGAGTTAGACAAAACTATATTGGAGAGGGTTGAGAGGGTAAGTCGAGAGGTAGCAGAGCATCCCCTTTCCCCTCCGGTGTGATTTATCCTACCTCCATTTCCTCGATTTTTTTGCGGTCATAGTAGAGTGAATGGGCTAAGTGATGACCTTCTGCTAGGGCTTAGTTGCAGAGGCAACGGAGTGAATCATTGAAGTGATCTTAGCACTTAGGGCTTAATTGTGACTAGGGAACTTCCGACTGGACCAAATGGTTAGGTCTACATCTAGGAAGAGAATTTATCACTTGAAATCCCTAGAACTCACTGCGATTTTATACGAGTGCGAGGTTCAGAAATTGTTCAATTTCTCCATTGAGACATGTATAGAGTTAGTGACAAGATCCCCTTGCATATATCCCGTAAGTGCACGGGTTTGTCGAAGTAATAATCCCGGGTGAGTTGGTATCGAATCCACAGGGAGTAGGGAGTAAAGACACTTAATTCGATTCTTAGCTATGTGGAATATCAACAATGATAAGTGTGACAATGATTCAATTCTCAATAATTAAATGCAACAAGTAAGAGAGCAAAAGTAAGGAGGAGATAAGGCAATCGATAAAGATGGGGTACTCTGATGATGCTTCACCTAGGATAATCGCTTCAAGTGCAAGAACTCTCTATTATGCTTCCTAATCAATGCAATGGTGAGTCGTAGAAATCCTTACATACATAGTCCCAAATCTAAGGTCAACTTAACTCTCAACCTCGCCCTCGCATAGAGTTGCAATGAACTCTACGGATTCCAAGTGATAAATCTCTTCCTAAATATAGACCTAACCCTTTGGTCCAGGCGGAAGGTCCCTAGCCACAATTAAGCCCTAGATACTAAGATCCTCTCAACGCTTCACTCCATTGCACGCGCAACTAGGCCCTAGTGGAGGTTCATCCCTTAGACCACTCACTCTATTATGGCCGCAAAGAACTCAAGGAATGGAGGTAGAATCTATCACGCCGGAGGGGAAAGGGGACGCTCCTATACCTCTCGACTCACCCTCTCAACCCTCTCCAACCTAGCTTTGTCTAACACTCGTGGTGTGTCACTCACTCACAAGGTTACCAACAAGAACTCTCAACCCTAGTGTCACTCTGGGGGAAATGTTCATACAATCGAGCATTCACGGTTGGAACTCACAATAAACATCAATTTATTGAAAGCATAATAAAGAATTTCAATGAAACGAATACATCCTAGGGTTCACAATCATCCAAGTACCCACTAGGGGTTTAGCTCTCAATGGAGCTTAATACAATCAATGAAATCGAATGTAAAAGCAATGAATCCATAAAGAAACCCCCTCTATGGTCGTGTCGATGGTCTTGTGGACAGTCCTCTACTCGTCGTCCAAAGATTCCTTTATCCGGTATAGGATACGCCTCGATCAAAGCTCCCCTACCAACCTTCTTCCTAATGGAATCACGATGTCAGAGCCGTAGAACTTCTCCAAAACCTTGGCCAATACACCTCGAAACCCTAGCCGAGGTCCTCTCACAAGTTGGGGAAAAGATGGAGAAAAGAATACCAAAATTGGGGCTGAAATCGGCTTTAAATAGGGCTGGAATCGGGCGACTGCACGGGCATGTATGATGTCACACGCCCCTGTGGAATTTCCACACGGGCGTGGATAATTTCCACACGCCCGTGTGGATTCTTTGTTTCTCTGATTTCACGACCGGGCTGCTACAGTAACCTGCTACAGTACTATGCCAGAAATACTCCCGAATTCCATACTTTCATTGGGGTAACGCAAACGGGCACACGTTTACGTCGTGAATCACTTGCCTCTTCAATGATGTGCACGTTGGTGGATCTCTTGTTCTTATATGCATAAAT
Source organism: Dioscorea cayenensis subsp. rotundata (assembly GCF_009730915.1). Lineage (NCBI taxonomy): Eukaryota > Viridiplantae > Streptophyta > Magnoliopsida > Dioscoreales > Dioscoreaceae > Dioscorea > Dioscorea cayenensis. The sequence continues at coordinate 11,959,334 of NC_052481.1, read as the reverse complement.
CAGAATGTTCGAGTGTAACTGTCTTTGTGCCCCTCCAATTGAATGTGCTCACTCGAATACGAGGAGGTTGGCACACACTCTAGCATCTCACACCTGACCTATGTCTTCGCGTTTGAACCTTAGCAAGATCTCCTCCAAAATGGGTGCATTATGATCCACATTGGCCTATTTCCTTCATACTCAGCCTCACAACCCTACCTGCATAAAAGTAACATAAAAACACACATATTAATGTAAAAACCTGACAAAAGTAATGCTTAACATAAGGAATGAACGCTTCGCATTCATATCGCACAAGCACTTATCAAACTCCCCCACACTTAAGCTTTTGCTTGTCCTCCATCAAACATTAAAACATTCTGTGCATTGATGAAGAAAATATTGAAAGTGCTTGGCCTTAGGTTTACCAAGGTATACAAAGAGAGTATTATACAAGTAAGGAAAATTTCAACACTAAATACGAAAATTCAATGCTCTAGCTAAAAACTTGAATCAAAAAGGACAACAAACCCGAATTTCGTGTATGTGTGTGAACTCACTCAAAACAACCCAAGGTATACTCCTCAAAGTTCTAACTACAAGGGACTTATTTATCTACAAAAGTGACAAAATTTTAAAAGATGGTAGTAGCTTCACACATCCTCTAAGGTAGCCCTTTCCAAAGCGGCCGCTAATGTGGCTTTCACACTTTCGAGGTGGTAGCCCTTTCTACCCGAGTGGTAGCTTTCACTCATCCTATGAGATAGCTCTTTCTCTCATTAGGGCATAACTAGTATCCGACTTGTGAGAGTAGCTTCATACTTCATAGGTGATAGCTCTTTCCACCCAACAAACACAAATAAACAATAAAACTATTTTGTTCCTTCTTTTCATTTTAAATTTTAAATTTTTATTTTTTTTTGAGTTTAGCACAAGAAAATAAACCTAACTAGTCCCTTTAACATCGAACATGAGTTTCCAACAGAGTTCATAGAGTGAGTAGTGCACTAAGTGTAAATCGGGCAAAAATTTCTAAAAATTCAAGCAAGAACTAGAGTATGAAAACATTCAATGTTAACAATTCTCCTAGACTTAAGAATACAATCATTGCAACTACGGTGAACCGCCATTGGCTATGTGAGCATATATCAATCGAGAACAATAGAAAAGATGTGCGCATTATGAAACTCCCCCCCCCCCACACTTAAGTTGTACATTGTCCTCAATGTACACATGCAAGCTCACTCAAAATATATCATTCAAAAATAGATGTGGGAGAAGCAATCAAAACAATACTCCCCTGACTCCTAGTGTTGCGTTTGATGAAGCTAATTCATTGGGAGTAGTGTTCCAACAGGTTGTGAAGCTCGCACGGCCAAGTACCAAAGCACCTTGGCCGTAGGCATGATTAAGTCTCAATTTCCAAGAAGACAAGACCATCTGCACGCACACACGAGGGGATTCAGTGAAGCTCAAGAAAAACAAAAATAACTCGAGTGTATAAAAGATGAAGCAATGAATATAACTTGATAATGCAAAATAACATAAACTCAGAAGGAAAAATCCTTTCTGATTGAACAAGTCTAAAAACAAGAAAATAAGATAAAGTAAAATGCATGAAAGTAAAAGGAAATTCAAGTGTCGAAGTCGCTCTCAGTCTCCACTGCTGCTGCTGCTGAAGTGGAAGAATATAGTGGGTCCTCTAGTGCTAGGGTCGAGGATGGAGGTGCTGGAGGTAGTGGCAGTGCCTGAAGAGTCCTCAGCTGCAGGACGAATGATGAGGCAACGTCTCGCTCTAGGATCTACTGTAATATGTCAAAACGCGCCATGAACTCTGTATACTGAGTGGCCTACGTAGCCCTAATCTCAGCAATCTCTGCTCGAGCTTCAGCCACCGCTGTCCGTACCACTCCCACGGCGCTCTTGAGCCTTTCAAAACGATCATGGGCCTAAGATGGTGGAACTGTACGCACGGGGGGTGGTTCTACTGCTGCGGGAGGTGTCTCGATCTCCATCGGTGTGGGTTGTAGCTCGGGGGCGGACTGAGATACCCCAGCTTCATCTTCGAATGGTATGTTCAGAACTTAGACACCATTTGAATATTTTCGGGTCAACCCCATGAGCCTCATGGTCTCTAACCCAAGTGGTGCTGGGATTATCGCTTTCTCGGTTCCGCTTATTTTGTCTCGCAAACCCATTCCCACAATGAGTCTGGTAATATATAGACCTGAGAAAATGACACCCAATCGAGGATATTGTCCTTGATGCTTCAAATACTCTGCTAAAATGTGTCCCAGATGGACCGGTTCATTCCGAACCATGGAGTACAAGTACAGAAGCTCTTGCTTGTTGATGACTCCCGTGAAGATATCTGTAACTAGGTCGAGATAAACATGAAGCCTTAGACACTCCTGGTTCATAACGCCCCTTTCCACATAATAAAGAATACGCCTTAATGGGAGATAAACCCATCATGTCAATTGGAAGGTTCTCATACTCCTTAGTTTCAGTATATTCGTCATCATATAGACCAAGTCTAGTGGAAAACTGTGTGACACTCATACTATGATGCTGCCCAAAACCTCTAAACTGAATCGCGTCAACACTATCAAAGTGAGCATAAGAGTGGTCGAACTCAAATGAAGCAAGCACCTCCAGAGTAAGTGTGCGGATATCAGGGTCACGAATGTTCACTAACCTGTGCCAATTTCTGACCAATAGTAATTTCTTGACCTCGTCAGCCATATCATCTGCTAGATGTACCTTCCTGAGTAACGCAATATGTGGAATTCACATTTGACCAAACTTAAGCTTCTCTAATCGCTCAAATCGAGCATGATGCGCCGGTAGTGTGAATCCCACAACTTCTGGTTCAGGGGCAGGCTTTCGAGGCCGCTTAGTAACTGTTTTCTTTGATTTGGTAGCCATGCCTGCATGTATTAGAAAAGGAAAATCCATTAGTTTCATTCAGTCTGCAGAAAAAAATGAGAACACAAGGTCATGCGGAAATTCCGCACGCCCGTGCGCTTCCACGGGGCGTGGAAACCCCATGCTCTTTGTAGCCAATCTCCACACCACCTCTCTGTTTCACTTCCATATCATCTTAGAAACAAATTATAATCAGTTTAGCAAGAAAACGATGCGTATTTACCATTTCAATCGTAGATAATCAGTTAGAATCCAACAAAATCGAAGAAAAGAGGAAATCAAGGTTTACCAATGAACTGCACGTAAACACTTCTACAATCCACACAATGCCCTATCAATCGACGTGAAGACGACAGTAGTAATAGAACAAGAATGTCAGAAAAATGCTCTTTGATTGGTTTAGGGTTATTTGAGGAGAAGGGTGTTACTCTTGTATTAGGAGAGCGGATGGTCTTTTAAAACCTGAGGAACCACACGGGCGTGCGGGAGTCGTACACGCCTGTGCGCTTGCAAATAACGGGTTCACAGGGGTGGACACACGCCCCTGTGACCTTACTAAATATTTGAGAAAAATTATACACGCCTGTGCGGAATTCCCACACGAGCGTGTACCTTCACAAACCGAACTCACAGGGGCCAGCCGTACGCCCCTGTGTTTTCTCGGGATGGAGAGAACAACCTGCAGAGTTTCGCACGGGCGTGCGAAAATTACCCACGCCCGTGCGTGGTTCACAAGGTCACCCACAGGGGCGAGTCCACGCCCCTGTGTATTCTCGGGAAAATCTACCCAACTTTGTAGGAATTTACACGCCCGTGCGGAAATTACCCACGGGCGTGCATTAGTCGCATGGTCATCCACAGGGGCAGCCTCACGCCCCTGTGCCTTCTTTGGATGAGTTCGCAGTACATATCCACGGGCGTGTGGAAATTCCACACGCCCGTGTGTTTTCTCTGGATAACTTAGAAAAACCTGCAGGCTCTACAGAACTAATCTGAACATGTTTACACACTCAGAGCCTGCCCTATTGTGCAAGATATACAAGATAAAAACACAAAATAGAACTCGAACGACCAAACTTCGTCAGTTCTCAACAAAAAATATATAAAGAATTCTTTTAAAAACCCACAATAGGATCACAGCACAAGCAATCAAAAATTGAAACACCAACATTTAACAATTTATTCATGCAAACAAACTAAACTAAAAGGTACGAGAACAGTAAACCCTTGGGTTGCCTCCCAAGAAGCGTTTATTTAACGTCACTAAGCTTGACGTATCTTTCTTACCTCACGGGGGTTCATGGAGGAAAAATACTTCTCTATTATCACTACAAATCTCTCCGCCATGGTATGGTTTCAGCCTATGTCCATTTACCTTGAATGTACCCTTCTCTGAATGATTAATCTCAATGGCTCCATGAGGTGAAACTTCGGTTATAGTATACAGACCAGACCATCTTGATTTAAGTTTCCCCGGGAATAAACGTAGATGGGAATTAAATAGTAGCACCTGATCACCGACTTTGAAATCTTTTAGGATTTTAATATGCTTGTCATGCCACTTCCGAATTCTTTCCTTATATATCCTCGCATTCTCATATGCCTTCATCCTCCATTCATCTAGCTCATTGAGATGTAGTATTCGTTGCTCTCCAGATTTGCACAAGTCGAAATTCATCAATTTAATTGCCCAATATGCTTTGTGCTCTAACTCCATCGGTAAATGGTAAGATTTTCCATACACAAAATTATAAGGAGTGGTCCCTATTGGTGTTTTATATGCTGTTGTATGAGCCCAAAGCGTGTCGTCCAACCTTTCAGACCAATCTCGTTTACCTTGATCCACTGTTTTATTCAAGATTCTCTTGAGCTCTCTGTTTGTAACCTCCACTTGCCCACTCGTTTGTGGATGGTAAGGTGTCACGAGGCGATGATGAACTCCATAACGCTTTAACACTTTCTCTAATTATGTGTTACAAAAGTGTGTTCCCCGATCGCTAATGATAATCCTTGGACTTCCGAATCGAGCGAATAGCTTCTTAAGAAATTTTACCACAGTTCATGAATCATTAGTTGGAAGAGCCTGGGCTTCCACCCACTTGGAAACATAATCAACTGCTACCAATATGTATTGATTGCCATTGGACTTTGGAAATGGTCCCATGAAATGAATTCCCCATACATCAAATACCTCGCAAAATTGCATAGGATTTTGAGGCATCTCATCCCTTCGGGACAAGTTTCCAGCTCTTTGACAACTGTCACATCATAAAACGAATTCATGAACATCTTGGAATAAAGTCGGCCAGTAGAACCCAGCAGCTAGAACCTTCTCTGCAGTTCGACTTGACGTATAGTGCCCCCCCCATTGGGCCTGAGTGACAATGTGCAATGATGTTCCACCCTTCCTCCCCAGAAACACACCTTTGCACCACCTGATCTGCACAAATACGGAACAGGTATGGATCTTCCCAGAAGAAATTCTTTAGATCACTGAAAAATTTCTTCTTCTGTTGTAAGCTTAACCCCTGCTTTAATACCTTTCCTTACAGATAATTTGCAAAATCCGCAAACCAGGGGGTATCTTCCGATTCTGATTCCTGTATCGCATACAAGTGTTCTTCGGGGAAGAAATCATTAATTTCCTTGCTTGCCGGTTCTTGCCCCTCACAACCTTCTAATCTCGATAAATGATCGGCAACCACATTCTCAGTCCCCTTTTTATCTTTGATTTCCATATCAAATTCTTGCAATAATAATATCCACCGAATCAATCTCGGCTTTGCATCTGCCTTGTTCATGAGATAACGGAGTGCAGAATGATCTGTGAACACGGCGACATTAGATAGGATGAGATATGACCTGAATTTATCACAAGCAAATACTACTGCTAATAATTCTTTTTCAGTAGTGGTGTAATTCTCTTGTGCACTTGTGAGGGTCTTGCTAGCATAATAAATCGATTGAAATTGCTTATTTCTTCTCTGCCCCAAAACCGCTCCCACCGCATAATCACTCGCATCACACATGACTTCGAATGGCTCATCCCACTTCGGTGTTGTCAGGATTGGTGCTTGCACTAACTTCTCTTTTAATACATTGAATGCATTCAAACAGTCATTCCCGAAGTCAGAAAGGGTATCCTTTTCTATAAGTTTAGTCAACGGTTGAGAGATTTTCGAAAAGTCCTTAATAAACCTTCTGTAAAAACCCGCATGACCTAAGAAACTGCGGATCCCTTTTACATTCGTAGGTGGTGGAAGTTTGTCAATTATCTCAATCTTCACCTTATCCACCTCCATACCTGCCTGAGATATCTTATGTCCAAGAACGATGCCTTCTTGTACCATAAAGTGACACTTCTCCCAGTTAAGGACGAGATTCGTTTCTTCACATCTCACTAATACTCTTTCTATATTGTTTAAGCAAGCATCAAAAGAGTCCCCAAAAACTGAAAAGTCATCCATGAAAATTTCCATAATATCTTCTAGAAAATCATCAAAAATGGCTGTCATGCAACGCTGAAATGTTGCAGGGGCGTTACACAACCCGAAAGGCATTCTTCTATAAGCAAAGGTACCATAAGGGCAAGTAAATATGGTTTTCTCCTGATCCTCTGGGGCTATCGGAATTTGAAAGTATCCAGACATGCCATCAAGAAAACAATAGAAATGATGTCCTGCTAATCTCTCTAACATTTGGTCAATGAAGGGCAAAGGGAAGTGATCTTTCCGAGTGACATCATTTAGTCTTCTATAATCAATGCAGATTCGCCAACCAGTCACTGTCCTCGTGGGGATTAACTCATTCTTCTCATTCCTCATTACTGTTATTCCTCCTTTCTTTGGGACAACTTTGGTCAAACTCACCCACTTGCTATCGGATATGGGGTAGATGATCCCTACATCCAAAAGTTTTATTACTTCCGCCTTAACAACCTCCATCATATTCTTGTTTAATCTTCACTGAGGTTGGATTACAGATTTATAATCATCCTCCATTAGGATCTTATGAGTGCAAAATGATGGATTTATACACTTAATGTCAGAAATCTTCCATGCGATAGCCGATTTTTGCTTTTTCAACATGCTAACAAGCTTATCCTTTTGCTCCGCAAATAAGTTCAATGCCATAATTACGGGGAGTTTAGAGTCTTCCTTTAGGAATGCATATTCCAAATGTGCTGGAAGAGTTTTAAGCTCCAATTCTGGTGGTTCGACAATTGATTGCCACAAGCTACCCCCCTTTAATTTATCAATCTCCTCAAAATCATTCACCTCATGTTCACATTTACTTTCTTCCTTATCCACCTGGACATCTATCTCTTTATAGTCTGCAACAGATGTCAACTTGTCTATTCTACAGAATTCCAAATTTGAGATAATAACGCCAACTGAAAAGAGTTCTTGCCTCTGATCTTGATAAGAAGACTCAAACCTAGCAAGGATTCCCTCTATACTGTCATCAAATCGGTCATTCATTGACATTGACGTGGATTCCTCAAACTGCTTTATCACCCTATCCAACTCGTAGTGTTGCCCTTAAATCCTGGCGATGTACTCTTCAACCGACTCTTCCAAGGGATGTTGAGCTGTACATTGTCCATGATAGGAATAACACGATGTATCATTCCATGCTACTATTTGAACTTTTTTCTCTATGTGTTCGACCATTCTCATGATCGTGTCAAATGATTCAAACATGTTAATCATTTTCTGCAGCAAGAAAAAATACGGAAAGATTAGAGTAATGATGGAATAAGAATATATGAAATAGAATGTGTAGTGGAATAGCTAAGAAAACAAAGTGCAAAGTATCTCTAAACGCCTAGCTCCCCGGCAACGGCGCCAAAAACTTGACAAGTTCCCCTTGCTTATATCCCGTAAGTGCACGGGCTTGTCGAAGTAATAATCCCGAGTGAGCGGGGTCGAATCAACAGGGAGTAGGGAATAAAGACACTTAATTCGATTCTTAGCTATGTGGAGTATCAACAATGATAAGTGTGGTAATGATTCAATTCTCAGAAATTAAAAGCAACAAGTAAGAGAGCAAATGTAAGGAGGAGGCAAGGCAATTAATAAAGATGGGGTACTCGGATGATGCTTCACCTGGGATAATCGCTTCAAGTGCAAGAACTCTCTATTATGCTTCCTAATCAATGCAATGGTGAGTCATGGAAATCCTTACATACATAGTCCCAAATCTAAGGTCAACTATGCCTCACTCTATACATGTCCCGGAGGAGAAATCGAACAATCTCAACACCTCGCACTCGCATAGAGTTGCAATGAGCTCTAGGGATTCCAAGTGATAAATCTCATCCTAGATGTAGACCTAACCCTTTGGTCCAGGCGGAAGGTCCCTAGCCACAATTAAGCCCTAGATACTAAGATCATCTTAACGCTTCAGTCCATTACACGCGCAACTAGGCCATAGCGGAGGTTTATCCCTTAAACCATTCACTCTATTATGGTCGCAAAGAACTCGAGGAACGTAGGTAGAATCTATCACGTCGGACGGGAAAGAGGACGCTCTTGTACCTCTCGACTCACACTCTCAACCCTCTCCAACCTAGCTTTGTCTAACGCTCGTGGTGTGTCACTCACTCACAAGGTTACCAACAAGAACTCTCAACCCTAGTGTCACTCTAGGGGAAATGTTCATACAATCAAGCATTCAAGTTTGGAACTCACAATATACATCAATTTATTGAAAGCATAATAAAGAAGTTCAATGAAGCGAATACATCCTAGGGTACACAATCACCCAAGTACCCACTAGGGGTTTAGCTCTCCATGGAGCTAAGTACAATCAAAGAAATCGAATGTAAAAGCAATGAATCCATAAAGAAACCCCCTCGATGGTCATGTCGATGGTCTTATGGAAAGTCCTCTACTCATCGTCCAAGGATTCCTTCGTCCGGTATAGGATACGCCTCGATCGAAGCTCGCCTACCAACCTTCTTCCTAATGGAATCACGATGTCGGAGCTGTAGAACCTGTCCAAAACCTTGGCCAATACCCCTTGAAATCCTAGCCGACGCCCTCTCGCAAGTTGGGGAAAAGATGGAGAAAAGAATGCCAAAATCGGGGCTGAATCGGCTTTAAATAGGACTGGAATCGGGCAACTCCACGGGCGTGGACGATACACGCGCCCGTGCGGAATTTTCACACGGGCGTGGATAATTTCCACACGCCCGTGTGGATTCTCTGTTTCTCTGGTTTCTCGGTCGGCTGTAAACAGTGCTGCTACATTAGTAGCTACAGTGTTCTGCTACAGCCTTCGACCTGAATAACCTCCCAATTCCATACTTTCATCGGGGTAACGCAAACGAGCACACGTTCACGTCGTGAATCACTTGCTTCTTCAATGATATATATGTTGGTGGAGCTCCTGTTCTTGTATGCATAAGACGGAATGCTCGAGTATGACTGCCTTCGTGCCCCTCCAAATGGATGTACTCACTCGAATACGAGGAGGTTGGCACACACTCTAGCATCTCACACCTGTCCTATGTCTTCGCGTTTGAACCTTAGCAAGATCTCCTCCAAAATAGGTGCATTATGATCCACATTGGCCTATTTCCTTCATACTCAGCTTCACAACCATACATGCATAAAAGTAACATAAAAACACACATATTAATGTCAAAACCTGAGAAAAGTAATGCTCAAAATAAAGAATGAACGCTTCGCATTCATATCGTACAAGAACTTATCAAATTTCCACACAGCCATGCGTCTTTACTGAGAGCTAATCATAAGGGGACATAGGGGCATAGACTCACCCCTGTGAATGACCTTACGACGGTCACACGCCAGTGGTTAATTTCTGCATGGGCGTGTGTCTTCCTGCAGAGACTTAGAGATTTTTCAAGAGAAGACATAGGTGCGTGGACTCGCCCCTGTGGATGATCCTGTGAGAAACACACGGGTGTAGGTAATTTGCACACTCCCGTGTGCATCTCTACAGAAGAGATTTCCTCCATTACGAGAATACATAGGGGTGTGATCCACACAGAGTGTGAACACTTGCAAGCGCAAGGGGTCATCAAGTAATAAACCACTCGCCCACACACGAGTGGGTCATATTCCCAAGGGGCCCGAGGAGCTACTTTACTCACTTCTTACTTGTTATTTAGCTCACCAATTCCAATTCAAGAGAAAAGAAAGGAGGAGAAAGCAAAAATGAAAAGCAGGAGAAAATCTTAAGAAGTATGACAAAATCAAAACACGGGAAATGCACAAGGATGGAAAATAGTCATGGATGTGGGTCCTCAAAGTGGTTACTAAAGTGAGTAGGATATTCGAAAAGTTAAGTATGTGGCTAGTTGGACCGAGAAAACCAAAACTTAGGTCAACCCGATGGTCACAGCAATTGACCCCTAACCCGATGCAAGTGTTGAATAAGGAATTCCTTCCACCCTACTTCCCACATGGTTGCAAGGAGAATGATGGTTTTCACAAGTTAGGGTAGAAACACTAGTAGTTTTCAACCCTAGGAATGGACGGGTACAAATACCCGTTGGTCATGGCGTATTTATACAATAATCCTTTCAATGTTTGATGGAGTCTAGCACTAAGGCAATGGTCATGCTACAAAGTGCTACCAAGAATTTGATACATTACTCAATCAAATGTACCAAAACAATCAAGAACACCAAACAAGAATCACAAAAAGCCAATCATGCATAAATTACTCAAATAATACAAAACATCACAAGTTCCCCCCCAATGTTCACCTACATCCGGTGACCTTGGGGTTTAGTTGTTCATGTTCAACAAAGCAACCAAACAATCTATACAAACAACTAAAAGGATGACAAGGTCCCCTTGCGTATATCCCGCAAGTGCAATGGTTTGTCGAAGTAATAATCTTGGATGAGCGGGTATCGAATCCATAAGGAGTAGGGAATAAAAATACTTAATTCGATTCTTAGCTATGTGAAAGATCAATAATGATGAGTGTGACAATCATTCAATTCATAACAATGAAAGCAACAAATAAGCGAGCAAAAGTAAAGAAGGGAATAAGGCAATCGATAAAGATGGGGTACCCGGATAATGCTCCGCCTAGGATGATTGTTTCAAGTGCAAGAATCCTCTATTATACTTCCTAATCAATGGAATGGTGAGTCGTGGAAATCCTTAATTACATAATCCCAAATCTAAGGTCAACTATGCCTAACTCTATACATGTCTCGAGGGAGAAATCGAACAATCTCAACACCTCGCACTCGTATAGAGTTGCAATGAGCTCTAGGGATTCCAAGTGATAAATCTCTTCCTAATTATAGACCTAACCCTTTGGTCCAGGTGGAAGGTCCCTAACCACAATTGAGCCCTAGATACTAAGATCACCTCAACGCTTCACTCCGTTGCACGCGCAACTAAGCCCCAGCGGAAGTTCATCCCTTAGACCATTCACTCTATTATGACCGCAAAGAACTCGAGGAATGGAGGTAGAATCTATCACGTCGGAGGGGAAAGGGGGCGCTCCTGTACCTCTCAACTCACCCTCTCAACCCTCTCCAACCTAGCTTTGTCTAACACTCGTGGTGTGTCACTCACTCACAAGGTTACCAACAAGAACTCTCAACCCTAGTGTCACTCTGGGGGAAACGTTCATACAATCAAGCATTCAAGGTTGGAACTCACAATAAACATAATTTATTAGGCCCCAGCGAAGGTCCCTTAAACATCAATTTATTGAAAGCATAATAAAGAAGTTCAATGAAGTGAATACATCCTAGGGTTCACAATCATCCAAGTACTCACTAGGAGTTTAGCTCTCCATGGAGCTAAGTACAATCAAAGAAATCGAATGTAAAAGCAATAAATCCATAAAGAAACCCCCTCGATGGAAGTGTCGATGGTCTTGTGGAAAGTCCTCTACTCGTCGTCCAAGGATTCCTTTATCCGGTATAGGATACGCCTCGATCGAAGCTCCCCTACCAACCTTCTTCCTAATGGAATCACGATGTCGGAGCAGTAGAACCTCTCCAAAACCTTGGCCAATACCCCTCGAAACCCTAGCCGAAGCCCTCTCGCAAGTTGGGGAAAAGATGGAGAAAAGAATACCAAAATCGGGGTTGAATCGGCTTTAAATAGGGTTGGAATCGGGCAACTCCACGGGCGTCGACGATACAGGTGCCCGTGCGGAATTTCCCCACGGGCGTGGATAATTTCCACACGCCCATGTGGATTCTCTATTTCTCTGGTTTATCGGCCGGTAGTGAACAGCGCTGTTACAGTACTTGCTACGGTGCTCTGCTACAGTCTTCGACCTGAATAACTTCCCAATTCCATACTTTCATCCGGGTAACGCAAACGGGCACATGTTGGTGGAGCTCCTGTTCTTATATGCATAAGATGGAATGCTCGAGTGTGACTGCCTTTGTGCCCCTCCAAATGGATGTACTCACTCGAATGCGAGGAGGTTGGCACACACTCTAGCATCTTACACCTATCCTATGTCTTCGCGTTTAAACCTTAGCAAGATCTCCTCCAAAATAGGTGTATTATGATCCACATTGGCCTATTTCCTTCATACTCAGCCTCACAACCATATCTGCATAAAAGTAACATAAAAACACACATATTAATGTCAAAACCTGAGAAAGGAAATACTCAACATAAGGAAAGAATGCTTCGCATTCATATCACACAAGCACTTATCAATGCCAATGCAGATGCACAATTCCAGCCTATTTCAAGCCGCGATTTCTGCCGATTTGGGGATCCTTCTTTCCATCCTTTCTTCATCTTTTCCCCATCATTAGAGGCACCCATGGATAGGGTTTAGAGAGGCTTTGGCAAAGTTTTTGGAGTCATTCTAAGGCCTTCAATACCGTGTTCCTTCAGAAGAGAGTTATCGGGGAAGCTTTCGTCAGCATCGATTTATCGAGGTGTGCCTTAGGTTTGACAAGGGAATCTTTGAAGAAGATGAGGCTACTCCACATACCATCGACATGAACACCAAAGGGGTTTTATTCATAGATTGCATATCTTTACTTTTGATTTCAATATTGATTGTATTTGCTCCATAGAGAGCTAAACCCCTAGAGGGTACTTCGACTTGTAAACCCTAGGATTTTATTGTTTCATTGACCTTTTATTATGCTTTTGACAACGCCCCTTGTGTGTGACCAGCAAGTGCACGGGTTTGTCAAAGTACTTATTCCCAGGTGAGTGGGTATCGTATTCACAGGGAATAGTGAATAGAAATCCAACGATTGATATTTAACTAGGATGAGAATGAATCAATGATGGTGCGAATAAGATTGATATGAATAGACTAAAAGAAGTAATAAATAGAGGCATGATAAAATGAGAGGATAGGCAATCAATAAAAGTGGGGTACTCAAACAATACTCCCGCTAGGACTAATGTTTCAAGTTCAAGACCAACTATTATGTCTCCTAATTTATGCTTAATGAGTAATGGAAATCCTTAAACACACGTTCACAAACCTAAGGTCAACCATGACTAACTCTACACTATGTCCCTGCTGAGAAATCGATCAATCTCAACACCTCACACTATGAGAATGACAAGACACTCTAGGCATTCCAAATGATAAACCCTATTCCAATATATAGATCTAACCTTTGGACCAGGCGAAAGACCCCTAGTCACAACTAAGCCTAGGTGCTAAAGTCACTTCGACGCTTCACTTCGTTACCCTGTAACTAAGCCTAAGCGGAGGCCATCCCTTAGCCTATTCACTCTGCTATGATCGCAAAGAATTCTTGGACCGTAGAGGTAGGATAAATTACATCGGAGGGAAAAGGAGGCACTCTGCTACCTCTCGACTCACCCTCTCAACCCTCTCTAACCTTGCTTTGTCTAACCCTCATGGTGTGTCACTCATTTACAAAGGTTACCAAGATGGTCTCTCAACCCTAGTATGACTCTAAGGGAGAAATCATTCAACAAGCATTCAAGATTAGAACTCAATTAGAAACATCAATTAAGAAAAGCATAAAAAAAGGTTAATGAAACAAAAAGCCTCCTAGGGTTTATAAAATCCAAGTACCCACTAGGGGATTTAGCTCTCCATAGAGCAAGATACAATCAATAATGAAATCAAAAGCAAAAACATGCAATCCATAGTAAAACCCCCTCGGTATTCATGTCGATGGTCTTGTGGAGTGGCCTCGTCCTCTCCAATGGTCCCCTTGTCAAGCCTAGGGCACACCTCGCCGGATCGGTGCCGACGAAAGCTCTCCCAATAACTATCTTCCAAGAGAAATGGGATGTTGAAGCTGTAGAACCACTCCAAAAGCCTTGCCAAAGCCTATCTAAACCCTGACCACTAGGCTCTCAAAAGTTGGAGAAAAGATGGGAAAAAGGATGCTGAAATCCGGCTGAATAACGGCTTTAAATAGGCTGGAATCGGGCATCCACACGGGCTTGTGGATGTTCCGTAGGGGCGTGTGGAATTTCCACACGTCCATGTCGATTCTCTGAAATTCTGATTTTTGCCAGCTATGATCAGTAACCGCTACAGTAAATTACTACATTGATTTGCTATAGTAACATGCTACAACACCCCCACCAAAAACACTCCCGAATCCACTTTTCATTGAGGCAACATAAACAGGCACACGTTTATGCAGTAGATCGCGTGGCTTCCTTAATAAATTAGTTCATTGGTGAAGATCTTGCTATCATTGCACAAGTTGGGATACGCAAATGTGACTGCTTTCATGCCTCTCCAACTCATTGTAATGGCTTGAATACATGGAGGTTGGCAAACATTCAAGTATCTTAGAGCCCCTCTTGTGTCTTCGTGTTTGTTGATTCGAAGATTCAACCAAATAGTGCATTCATGATATACTTTTGGCTTCTTTTCTTAATACTTAGCTTCATAACCCTACATGCGCAAAAGAACACAAATACACATGTATTAGCGCTTAAACCTAATAAAAGTCATGCTCATCATAAGGAAAGAATGCTTCGCATTCTTAACACATAAACACTTATAAAACTCCCCCACACTTAAGCTTTTGCTTGCACTTAAGAAAAAATAAAACATTAAAGTATAGAAGAAGGAAATATTGAAAGTGCTTGGCCTTAGGTTCAAAAAATCATGCAAAGAGAGCATTCTACAAGTAAGGGAAGTTTCAACACTAAATACCAAAAATCAATGCTCGAGCTAAAAACACAAATCAAAAAGGACAACAAACCTGAGATCATGTAAGTGTGTGTGAACTCACTCGAGTAAACCCAAAGTATACTCCTCAATATTCCAAGTATAAAGGACTTATTTAACTACAAAACATAACAAAGCAAAAGGATGGTAGTAGCTTCACACATCCTCTAATGTAGCCCTTTCTGAAGCGCCCGCTAAGATGGATTTCACACTTTCGAGGTGGTAGCTCTTTCTATCGGGGTGCTAGCTTTCACTCATTCCATGAGATAGCTCTTTCTCTCATTAAGGCATAACCAGTATCCGACTTATGAGAGTAGCTTCATACTTCATAGGTGGTAGCTCTTTCCACCCAAAATGCACAACTAAACAATATATCTATTTTTTCTTCTTTCTTTTCTTTTTCCAATTTTTTTTACCAAAATAACACCTGAAACAAAACTAATTAGTCCCTTAAATATCAAACTTGAGTTTCTAAAAGAGTTTCATGAGCAAGTGGTGCAACAAGTGTCAATCTGGCAAAAATTCCTAGAAATTCAAGAACAAACTAGAGCATGAAAACTGATAAGTGCTTGTGTGTTAAAAATACGAAGTATTCTTTCCTTACCATGAGCATTACTTTTATCAGGTTTAAGCACCAATACATGTTATTTGTATTCTTTTGCGCATGTAGGGTTGTGAAGCTAAGTATTAAGAAAAGAAAAAAAAATGTAGATCGTGAACGCACTATTTGGTGGAATCATGGAAGGAACAAACGTGAAGACATAAGTGGGGCTCTAAAATACGTGAATATGTGCCAACCTCAATGTATTCAAGCCATTACAATGAGTTGGAGGGGAACGAAGGCACTCACATTTGCGTATCCCAACTTGTACAATGATAGCAAGATTTTCACCAATGAACCCGGTTAATGAAGAAGCGACGTGATATACGGCATAAACATGTTCCCATTTATGTTGCCTCAATGAGAAGTGTGGAATTGGGAGTGTTTTGCCGGAGTACTGTAGTAGGTTACTGCAGCAAATCACTAGAGCGATGCACTGTAGCAGTTACTATTTATAGCCGGCAAAAAATCAGGTTTCCAGAGAATCCACATGAGTGTCCATGTGGGGAGAATCCACAGGGGCTTGTGGATGCCTGATTCCAGCCCTATTTAAGTCGCGTTTCAGCCCAATTTTTGGATTCATCTTTCATCCTTCTATCCAACTTTTTCCTATCTTTTGGGAGGCCGTCGGTTAGAGTTTTTAAGGACTTTTGGCAAGTCTTTGGAGTGGTTCTACATATTTGACACCACGCTCCGCTTGGAAGAAAGTGATATGGGGAGCTTTCGGTAGCACCGATCCGGCGAGGTGTGGCATAGGCCGGACAAAAGGACCTTTGGAGAAGACGAGGCTACTGCATAAGACCGTCAACATGAATACTGAGGGGTTTTTTGATTGATTACTTGTTTTTACATTTGATTTCATTGCTGATTGTAACTAGCTCCATGGAGAGCTAAACCCCTAGTGGGTACTTAGATTTGTGAACCCTAGGATGTATTTGTTTCATTAATCTTCTATTATGTATTCCTTAATTGATGTCTTTAATTGAGTTTCAATCTTGAATGCTTGTTATATGATTTCTCCCTTAGAGTGACACTAGGGTTGAGAGTCTATACTAGTAACCTTTGTGAGTGAATGACACGCCATTAGGATTATACATTGCAAGATTAGAGAGGGTCGAGAGGGTGAGTCGAGAGGTAGCGGAGCATCCCCTTTTCCTTCCGATGTGATTTATCCTACCTCCACGTTCCAAGAGTTCTTTGCGGTCATAGTAGAGTGAATAGGCTAAGGGATGACCTCCGCTGGGGCTTAGTTGTATAGGTAACTAAGTGAAACGTTGAAGTGACTTTAGCACCTAGTGCTTAATTGCGACTAGGGGTCTTTTGCCTGGATCAAAGGGTTAGATCTATACATTGGAATAGGGTTTATCACTTGGAATCCCTAGAGTATCTTACAACTCTACACAGTGTGAGATGTTGAGATTAATCGATTTCTCCACCGGGACATAATGTAGAGTTAGTCATGGTTGACTTTAGGCTTGGCACCGTGTGTTTAAGGATTTCCATGACTCATTAAGTGTCAATAAGGAAATATAATAGTTGATTTTGCACTTGAAGCAATTGTCCTAAGTGGAACAATATCTTAGTACCCCACTTCTATCGATTGCTTTACCTCTCATCCATTTGTGCTTCTCTCTTTCTTGTTTCTTTTATTCTTACTTTCATTACATTTTACCAAAAAATCATTATTCCTTCTTCGCTTACTTAGATAGCAATCTTGGCATTTTTATTCCCTACTCCCTGTGAATACGATACCCATTCACTTGGGATTTATTACTTCGGTAAACCTGTGCACTTGCGGGTCACACGCAATAGGCGTTGTCAAGTTTTTGGCGCCATTGCTGTGGAGTAGGCATTTATAGATACTTTGCACTTTCCTATCTTAGCTATTCATCATTCATTCTATTTTTTATCTTCTTATTCTATCATCATTTTAATTTTGTTTTCCTTCTTTTGGTGCAGTTCCAAGTTATGACCTGAGAGTACCCTTTGATATTAATTAAAGGTGATCTTGAACTTGAATGTACACTCAGAAGAAAGGGTAAAAAACCTGTGCAAGACCTGTCAAATCTAGCTGAAGTAGAAGTTGAAGAATCTCAAAACATGGCAGAAAAGAATGAACAACAGAGAACACTTTCAAACTATGCTAGACCATCAGTATTGGGGACACAATCAAGCATTGTACAACCACCGATTACAACTCCAAATTTTGAGCTAAAACCAGCATTCATCCAGATGATACAGTAGTCCGCACAGTTCAGTGGTTTGGCCGATGAAGATCCAAACAACCATATTGAAACTTCTTGGAAGTTTGTGACATGCTGAAGATCAATGGTGTTACGGATGATGCTATATGATTGAGGGCTTTCCCATTCTCTCTAGAAGGAAGAGCAAAGAAGTGTCTACACTCTTTACCACGAGAATCCATCACGACATGGAATGAGATGGTCGAAGCTTTTCTTGCAAGGTACTTTCTTCGGGAAAATCAGCAAAGCTTCACAATGAGATATCGTCGTTTGTTCTGATGGAGCTCGAGTCCTTGTTTGAGACATGGGAGCGATTCAAGGATCTTTTGTGGAAGTGCCCACAACATGGATTAACCGAATGGATGATCATTTAGACCTTTTACAACGGGTTGAATCCAAGCACAAGACAACTTCTAGATGCCGCCGTAGAAGGTACAATGGGGAACAAGACCCATGAAGAAGCTCGACATTTGGTAAAGGAAATGGCCATACATAGCTACCAATGGAATGCAAGGGAAAAGAAAAAAGTGGCCGAACTCCATGAAATTAATGTGGTGACATCATTAGAAGCCCAAGTAGAGGCATTGAGCAAGAAATTAGATACATTGCAACGTATCATAAGTTGTGATGGTTGTGGGGGTTCACATATGCCATATGATTATCCTGTTTCAATTACTACTTCAGCCCTGATTGAATAAGTAGACTTTGTGGGCAATTTGGGAAGGGTACAAGGTAATCCGTATAGCAATACCTACAACCAAGGGTAGAGAAGCCATGCTAGTTTCTCATGGAGTAACCACCAATAGCAGCAAAAGGCCATGACCGATCTAGAGAAAGCCCTAAACATGGAGAATAGAGTTTTAGGCTTAGAGAACCGGATGACCGATCTAGAGAAACCCTTGACCTGATTTGTGCAATCATCAAATACACGGTTTCAGTCGGTCGAAGATACACTTCGCAACCACACTGCTTCATTACACAATCTAGAGAACCTAGTTGGGCAAATTGTGAAGTCTCTATCAGAGAGACCAAAAGGAAGCCTACCGAGTAATACCGAGACTAATTTGAGAGAAAATGTCAAGGCAATCACTTTGAGAAGTGGTCGTGAGGTTGATGGTAGGCTTCCATGTAAGAAGGCCAATATTGAAGCACTCAAGGTCTTGGAGGTTGAGAAGAGAGCAAACAAGGAGAAGGAGGTGGCACCCCCACCTTACAAGCCGAGAATTCCCTACCCTTCAAGATTGAAGAACGACAAAAATGATGAGTAATCCAAGAAGTTCTTGGGTCTATTTAAGCAATTGCACATCAACATTCCTTTTTTGGAGGTGTTGTCTCAAATGCCTCGGTATGCTAAGTTCTTGAAAGATTTATTGACCAATAAGAGGAAGTTGGAGGAGAGTACATTGGTGATCTTAGATGCCTCTTGTTCGGTGGTGTTGCAAAAAAATATGCCAAACAAGAAGAAAGATCCCGGAAGCTTCATCATCTCATGCAACGTTGGTAATATGGGTCAAGAAATGGCATTGGCGGACTCTAGGGCTAGTATCAATGTCATGCCATATACCTTTTTCAAGAAGCTAGGCTTGGGAGAACCTAGGCTCACTTGGATGACATTGCAATTGGCAGACTAAATAGTGAGACATCCGAGGGGCATCATTGAAGACATACTTGTCAAGGTGGACAAGTACATATTTCCTACAGCCTTCGTAGTTTTGGACATCGACTAGGATGTAGGTGTTCCTTTGATACTTGGGAGGCCATTCATGTGCACTTCCAATGCATTAAATGACATGGATGGCGGGGAGTTGACACTGAGGGTTACAGATGGTAAGCTCACATACCGCCTCACCAAAGTCATGCGACATTCTCTTGACTTTGATGATACTCTATATTTTCTTGATACTACTGGTGAGATAATTGATGAATATATGAAGGAGATGTCGAATCCAGACCAGTACGAGGGGTTGCTAGACCAAGAGGTGGATAATGAAGAAGTAATGATGCTTGGTCTAGACGAGAAAGTACCATCTACTCCAGGAATCAATAAGAAGGTGCTCCGGAAGATGAAACGGGCAAGGAGACACCACAAGAAACACCACAAGGCTGTTGGAAATGCACAAGAACAGAACAAGGTTGACGAACCCTTGTTAAGTGGTACGAAGCTTGATAACTCTACCTCTATCTTCAAAAGACTATGTTCATCATTCTTCCAAGTCATGGGTAAGAGGGAAACCTTCATGTTTGAGCCCCTGTGAGGTAAGACAAGGTACGTCAAGCTAAGTGATGTTAAACAAGTGCTTCTTTGAAGGCAACCCAAGTCTTTATTGTCTTCCTAGTTTTTAGTTTAGTGTTTCCATGAATAAGGCTTTAAATGTTGGTGTCTTGATTCTTAGATGCTTTTACTGTGATTTTCTCATGAACATTGTGGTGTTATCATGTGCCTAACATGTGTGGTGAAGAATCTTGGTCATTTGAGGGTATTTTTCATGTTTTCTCTAGTTAAAATTGCATTATTAGGCAGGATCTGAGTGTATATTTGTGTTGAGGAATTTTCTACAGAGCCTGCAAAGTTTTCTAAGTGTCCAGAGAAAACACACGCCCATGTGGAATTTTCGCACAGGCTTGCGTTTTTGTTTAGAGCTCACCCAGAGATGGCACAGAGGAGTGGACTTTCACCTGTGAGCGATCTTGTGATGGTCCACGCCCGTGCGGATGATTCTGTCAACAAACGCACAGGCGTGGGTAATTTCCGCAAGCCCTTGTGGTTCTCTGCAAAGCATTTCTCCTCCATCCCAAGAATACACATGGGCGTGTGTCTGCCCCTGTGAATTGGCCAATAAGGATCTACGCCTGTGTGGACTTTACACATGGGCGTGTGGAACACTTAGAGAATTTTCTCGGTCGGATAGAGAAGCCACAAGTGTTTGCGTCTGCCCCTCTATGTCAGGTACGCAGGCATGGATGATTTCTGCATGCCTGATAAGTACTTGTGCAATATGAATACGAAGCGTTCATTCCTTATGTTGAGCATTACTTTCCTCGGGTTTTTACATTAATATGTGTGTTTTATGTTACTTTTACGCAGGTAGGGTTGTGAGGCCGAGTATGAAGGAAATGGGCCAATGTGGATCATAATGCACCTATTTTAGAGGAGATCTTGTTAAGGTTCAAATGCGAAGACATAGGTCAGGTGTGAGATGCTAGAGTGTGTGCCAACCTCCTCGCATTCGAGTGAGCACATCTATTTGGAGGGGCACAAAGGCAGTCACGCTCGAGCATTCCGACTTATGCATATAAGAACAAGAGTCCCGCCAACATGTACTGTAGCAGTTACTGTTCACAGCCGGCCGAAAATCGCAGAAACAGAGAATCCACACGGGCGTGTGGAAGTTATCCACGACCGTGTGGAAATTCCGCACGGGCGCGTGTATCGTCCACGCCCGTGGAGTTGCCCGATTCCAGCCCTATTTAAAGCCGATTCAGCCCCGATTTTGGTATTCTTTTCTCCATCTTTTCCCCAACTTGTGAGAGGACTTCGGCTAGGGTTTCGAGGGGTATTGGCCAAGGTTTTGGGAAGTTCTATGGCTCCGACATCGTGATTCCATTAGGAAGAAGGTTGGTAGGGGAGCTTCGATCGAGGCGTATCTTATAGCGGACGAAGGAATCTTTGGAAGACGAGTAGAGGACTCTCCACAAGACCATCGACACGACCATCAAGGGGGTTTCTTTATGGATTCATTACTTTTACATTCGATTTCTTTGATTGTATTAAGCTCCATGGAGAGCTAAACCCCTAGTGGGTACTTGGATGATTGTGAACCCTAGGATGTATTCGTTTCATTGAACTTCTTTATTATGCTTTCAATAAATTGATGTTTATTATGAGTTCCAACCTTGAATGCTTGATTGTATAAACATTTCCCCTAGAGTGACACTAGGGTTGAGAGTTCTTGTTGGTAACCTTGTGAGTGAGTGACACACCACTAGCGTTAGACAAAGCTAGGTTGGAGAGGGTTGAGAGGGTGAGTCGAGAGGTACAGGAGCGTCCCCTTTCCCCTCCGACGTGATATATTCTACCTCCGTTCCTCGAGTTCTTTGCAGCCATAATGGAGTGAATGGTCTAAGGGATGAACCTCCGCTGGGGCCTAGTTGCGAGTGCAATGGAGTGAAGCGTTGAGAGGATCTTAGTATCTAGGGCTTAATTGTGGCTAGGGACCTTCCATTTGGACCAAAGGGGTAGGTCTATATTTAGGAAGAGATTTATCACTTGGAATTCCTAGAGCTCATTGCAACTCTATGCGAGTGCGAGGTGTTGAGATTGTTCGATTTCTCCTCCGGGATATGTATAGAGTTAGGCATAGTTGACCTTAGATTTGGGACTATGTATGTAACGATTTCCATGACTCACCATTGCATTGATTAGGAAGCATAATAGAGAGTTCTTGCACTTGAAGCGATCATCCTAGGTGAAGCATTATCCGAATACCCCATTCTTTATCGATTGCCTTACCCTCTTCTTACTTTTGCTCTTTCACTTGTTGTTTTTATTGTTGAGAATTGAATCAATTTCACACTTATCACTATTGATATTCCACATAGCTAAGAATCAAATTAAGTATTTTCACTCCCTACTCCCTGTGGATTCGACCCCGCTCACCCAAGATTATTACTTCAACAAGCCCGTGCACTTGCGGGATATAAGCAAGGGGAACTTGTCAATGCCCATGTGAAGGCATACAAAAGCATAGGGTGTTTTTTCGAGAGCACACAATGATGTGCGTTGGCCCCTGTGGATCTCTCCTGTGGAGGTACACAGGCATGGGAAATTTACACACACCCATGTGTTATGCAGAAAGGCAAGAGCCACGGATTTTCTTTAACATCCTTTCATTCTTCTTCATTCTCACAATCCCAATCACTCAGAGAACACTCATACTCACTTTCCCGACATTACACCATTAGTTTACAGGGTTTTAATTGAATTTTTAGGCTGAATTCAATGTTTTTATCTTCATCTCATCGGTAACCCTTAATCCTCTCTTCTCTTCATCATATTTGATTTTATTCAATTAGAATGGTGAATGTTGCTTTGTTTGTACAATTAGATAGTTATTGTGGCCGTGTGGTTTTCATGCCCCGTGGATCAACACGGATGTATGGAATTTCTACATGACCGTGTGGATTCCTGCAGCACTAATCCTGTGAGCCAATTTGATCAATTTCTTTTTAATTCTTGCAGATATGGCGCCTAGGACAAAGATTGCGGCTGGTAAAGATCCCAGAGAGTAGCCCACTAAAACAGAGTACATAGAGTTCACTATTCCCGAGCACCAGGCTCGGTTTGAGTGATTGTCAAGACATAGGTTCAGACATACTCGCTTCCTAGATACGAGTGTATAACGAGATATACAGCAGGGAGATGAGTTGTTGGATGAGGTAGATGATCTCATCTTAGTGGGAGGTTGGAAACAGTTACTGATAATTAGAGAGCCTGTTATCCGTGCACTTACACTCGAGGTGCTGTCATTATTCAAGTTTGACCATTCTTATGATCGATTTGACAGTGTTGATGCTATACAGTTTAGAGCATTGGGCGATCACTACAGCATGAGTGTGACACATTTTTAGATCCAGTTGGGACTGTATAAGGAGTTATTCACAGGTACTAAGGAGTATGCTCAGTTGCCGACAGATTATCCTGCCACCTTGACCCGGTAGATAGCGTATGTAGTGTTGTGCTGTCAGAGCTAGTATAAGCCAGGGGTATCCAAGGGTGCGTGCCTTTCTTGACCGGTATATCAATACTTGCAGGCCAATATAAGCAGGTCGGTGAATGACCGTGGTGACAGTACCGGCGTCCAGAGGCGGCAGGAGCTCCAGTACATTTATTCGATAGTTCAAAGCACACCGATCCATCGTGGACACATTGTAGCCGAGTACATAAGGTATTAGGGGCAGTACACCAAGATAGGAGTGCTTTTAACAGGCACATACATCACGAGACTCATCTTGGGGATGGGTCTACTAGACACGATTCGGGGGGCCGGGAAGGCGAGTGTACCTACCCCCCTTACACTACAAGAAAATTTCATTTTACCCACGGCAATTTACCCAGCGACACATTTCGTGGGTATATACACAGAGAATACCCACGGAATAGAAAGGAATTCATAAAATAAAATATATCAAATTTACCCAGGGAATAGATTGGGATTTACCCACAGATTTACCCAAGTAATAAACATCCCTGGGTAATTTGTGGGTAAATAATGCGGGTAGTTCGTGTCTGGAAATTACCCACGATATACCCAGAGAATATTTGTGTGGGAGAATTGTTCATGGGTAATTCGTGGGTAAATATAATATTCCCACGGATTACCTAGCAAAGTTGTTTGTGTGTATTATAGTGGTGGGTAATCCCTGGGTAAAGTAAAAAGAATTTAACTTTGCAATATTACCCACAAATTACCCAAACATGTTATTCGTGGGTAACATATTTGTGGGTAATCCCTTGTTAATCAACATATTTTCTCTTAATATATTATTTCAAATTTTATTTAATTGTTATATTTATATTTGACTTAACATAATATTATCAAAATTGAATTTTAGATTTATATTAACAATCATAATTAAATTAAAAAATTAAACATTATAAAATAAATATAAATAAATAATGTCATAATAATTTATTCTATAAATTATATGAACATCATGAAAAATAAGATGATAAAAACAAAATCAATTGGATATCTAAATTAATCAATTAATTTACAAACTTATGAGAATTCCTTAATTTACAAACAAATAAGATTATTATTTGCACTTCTATTCAAAATCTCAGTAGATAAACTATATAAAATATAAATAGTACATATATGAAAAAAATTAAAACAAAAACCAAGACAGTTAAACATATATAAACAAAAAAAAATAGAGTTAAGTCCTAAATAAATGCGAATGAAATCAATCAACTTGTTATTTTATATAAATCAAGTTATTACATATAATTTTTTTATGTGATTATATAATTTAAGATAAATAACTGTGTATTAAAATAGGTTTTTTTTAAAATATTAATATTCACTATTAACATTCTCAAAATAATGACTGTGTTTTTCTTTTTTGGCCAATAAATATTTTATTTTAATTAATTTTATAATATTTTTAACTGAGATCAGTTAAAAATAAATAAATAAAATTATTGTAATTATAATATTTATAATTATTATGCATATCAAATAATAATATAAATTTTATGATTCAAATTAAAAAACAAAAATAGTAAATATTTAACAAAATAGAATCAAAATATTAAAAAAAATTTTAAAATATAAAAATCACAATATATATTGAGAAAGTAAACTAATATTTGTTTATAAGTTTCCTGATTTGGAACATTTTAATCTAAAAGAATATTCTTATAATATTGATTTCATAATTATTTTTTATTTTCAAAATCGACCAAAGTAGTACTTCATTCCCCTTCTATTTATAAAATCAAATATTTTCTTGAACCAATGCTAAATTTTTAAAAATTTTATAATAAAACATACTGATTTAAATACTTATTTCAAAAATTAATACTCATTTTAATTAAAAAAATAAAATTCTAAAATACCATAAAAAAATAAAATTAAATTAAAATTAAAATTTTAAAACAACATATAAATATACTCATTCAAATTTTGAATCTTAAAAAGTGTATATATATATATCTAATTATAAAGAAAAGAAGTCCATGATAAAATGTGAATTTTAGGAGGTCATATTAACAAAATAACCCACTTTTGTCATTTTTATTAAGTTCATTAACCCCCAACAAAAACACTATCCTCAAATCCCCTAATTCGGCTCATTGTTTCGGCTCATTGCGTCGCCTCTGCCGCCTTTTCTCTCTCGCCGGAGCGCCACTCGGCCGCCGCCTCGTCATCCTCGGGGAAGACCATTGCTGAATCTGGCTCATTGCGTCGCCTCTGCCGCTCACCCTCATTGTCGCATTCTCTACCGGGCTCCTCTCTCTGCTTAGGGACTCACAGAGTCACCACCGGGCGCTAGCCGCCTCAAACCTCTCCGGCGTTGCCTCGTGCCTAAACATTGCTTCAAAGTTCATCCGATTCTTGTACTTCATCAGCGTCGGTGGTATGACTTTCTCCTTGATCTCTTCTTTTCTTCAGCGCCGATTCCCTAAACTAACCTAGCAATTCATTTAGTTTTCACTATCACTGAGAAGACGCGGAGAGGACTGGAGTTCATCGGAGTTCGAGAAGTCACTGGTCGTGACAGGTGAGATCCCAATCCTTCTCATTTTCATTCAATCGGCTTTAGAAGCTCCACAACAGTGCTTAATGTATGAATGAACTCAACGACTAGAAGAAATATTTTGTAATGAAACTGATGATCTGTTAAAATTGGCGAGGTTTGTCTTGGTTTGTTGATTAATGAATTTTATGCGTTGGGGTAGTTTTGATCTGAATCTTTGGGGTGTGGTATTTACTGTTTTCCACAACAGTGCTTAATGTATGAATGAACTCAACAACTCTTTTCTTTATCCCATTATTAGCAGTATCTTGTAGTTTCGTGTATGTGGGGTTAGGTGATCTCCTAGCTTTGATCAACATTGAATCATTTCAGATGTTTCAATATTGTCATGAAGAGGACTGCATACAATGAAGCTTCATCAAGTATACACCTTTTTTTTTATATATATATATGAATGATTTGAGCAATGAAGACCATAGAATAATGCCTTTCATATCTAGATCGCAATCAACTTTTTTTACTTGGAAATTGCGATTTATTTTATTTATATGCATCATTATGTTTAAGTTTCCTTCAATTGTTTTATCCATTCAACATTAGCAAACATCTTGAGCTGAATAATCTAGCATCTCCTGCAAAACAAACAAAATATCAGTAGTTGATAGTGACTGCATGAAATAAGTCATGTCTT
This sequence comes from Dioscorea cayenensis subsp. rotundata, assembly GCF_009730915.1. Taxonomy (NCBI): domain Eukaryota; kingdom Viridiplantae; phylum Streptophyta; class Magnoliopsida; order Dioscoreales; family Dioscoreaceae; genus Dioscorea; species Dioscorea cayenensis. Next base: position 11,932,474 of record NC_052481.1, on the reverse strand, counting down.
CTATTATTTTAGGATGTAGAAGAAACTTGCCCAAGTTCACTGAACTATTATTGAAACATGAGGAATTAGAGAAAGTTGACTTGATAAGAAATCCTCAACCTAAGTTTAGCTGCATCATGATAGCAATAGAATCACAAAGAAATTAGTGGCCTTGCTTGTAGAAATTGTTTTTTATTTTTTTATTTTTTAATTGCCTTACTTGCCTCATTGTCCTCTTTGGTCATTTGATGTGTTTATTATTAAAAATTCCAGACATTGTCCATTTGTTCCTTAATTTAAAGAGAAGATCATTTTTTTTTATATTATGCCGGCGATTTGCATATTTATTTGACCCTGATATATTTTGAAAGGGATGACCAATCAAACCTCAAATTCATGCCTACTTGATTAGATACAAAAGTTATAAGACTTTTTCTTTTCTTTCTTGTGCACAAAGGATTAGGAATTCTTAGTGCTTAGTTTCACTCAACCTATATATTCTTTTTGTTTGCTCACAACATTAGTTGATACTGACATTAAAAGAGAAAAGCTGAGAATGATTAGAGTATTAGTGGTATGGCAAATAATATATTAGCTTGAAAATGACAAAGATTAGACACCCTAAACCTGTGATTTTCTTTAATATCTTGTTTAATAGTGAATCTTTCCATTATTAGCTAAGAATAGTAGAACAGCTGCAGCTGATTTTTCTCAGCAAAATATCACATCCCATCACCTGCAAGAAGCAAATAATATAGCAGCTTGTCAATCAATCAAACAATTGACCTTTTTTGAATTGCTTGGCCAATAAACAATTGAAGTTGTTATCTTTTTCCTTTTTATTATTAGCATTTGCATTTGTACAAATGAATTCAGTTCAGCTCTCCTAATTAGTGCTTAATCTCGTTGAACAAATATGGATGCCAGCCAAACAACAGATCTTTATAGGATATTGAATTCAAGGCTATGTGTATTGTGTTAATGAACCTCTCTAGTGAAAGGAATCCTAGACCATGATTGAATAGAGGACATAGTGTGTGGCCTATTTCCTTTTTGTTAGAGGAAGTGGGCCACTATAAATTTTTAAGTGTTTGGCTTCATTGGAGAGAATAAGCATGCTTGGCTCCTAAGCTTGTAATCTTCCCCCCACTTTGCTTAGCTTTCCATTCTCAAAGAGAATATGGTAAAGCATTATGCATGCTTTCCAAAGGCTTTGCTTTTCTTATGAGCTTCTCTAATTACTCTTTCATCTTACTAAGCATAAAGAGAGTTTTTTTATTTATTTATGGATATTACTATTTAGTTGGATCTTTATGCCTAAGAACAATTCAAAATAGTTAGCGTAGCGGTTATTAAAGAGTCAACAAAGAATGATGATAATAACAATATATAACAGACCTCACCACTATTCATTTGTTTTTTTACGATTTAGAGATTATTTTTGTATTTTTTTAAAAAGAATTGCTCTCTATGTTGATGTGCAATCAAACAAGTTGATCCAATTTTAGGTCTATTGTTACAATAGTAGTACTTTTTTTAATATTACATTTTTATTTATATTTATTAAGTTTATTAAGGTTTTGGGTTGTAGTTAATGTCTTTACCAAAAATAGTTGTTGAGATGGCATTTATTTAAATAGTTTAATAAAGAATGAGTGTTTGAGGAGACAGGTTCCCTGCTTGGCCTACTTGTGTTATGGCTTGGGAAGAGACATGGTTAATAATTTAAGTGGGTTTTAAGATTGGATTGGATTGGATTGGATAGGCTAAGTAGGAAAAAAACGCACGGGAATCCCACGTGAGAACCACCGCCTCAACTCACTCTTCATGCGAGGTTTATTTATTTAAGTCCGCTTTGAATATGTATCAATGGAAATATGCATGCAAAATTCATGATAATTGGCTTCGACTATGAATCGAAGAACAATCTTTGGGATATCTTCATTTTTAGGACGGAGAAAACGATGGCGAGTATTTTGTTACATGTTTGAAACTTTAAAGTCTAGTCCTAATCAATGAAATAATTAAATTAATTTCTTTAAAAGAATAATTCGTTGGTTGTGATGTAAATAAAATAATAAATTTATTTTGCAGATCATGATAAAACTTTGATTTGGAATTGAATGAAATACTATCTTGGTTGGTGCCGTATATTCTCATCTTGCCATTTTATTTCATCATCATTTTTATTATTATTATTATTATTATTATTATTATTATTATTATTATTATTATTATTATTTCATTCATGCTCATAGCTTTTTGTAAAAGTACACCAAGTTGTTTTATAAATTATACATTATTTCAATGGGATCCAAATCAGCGGCCCAAAATGATAAGGATGCATTTGGCATCAATTTATGTCCCCCCTCTTGATTTATACATTATTTCAATGAGAAGCCAATGTATGTGACTAATCAATTTTACATAAAAAAAAAATAGAAATTAACTTTATAGGGTTATAATAATGACATTCCAAAATTCCTTTCTTTTTTTAATTCCTTGCTATGATCTCCTTGTCATATCATTAATTTATTTTTCCTCTTGCTTCTATATGGTAATACATTTACATCCAACTCAGTTTGTGAATCATTAGAGAGCATGACAAATACATACAATTCATGAATAAGATCTATAATTATTAATTACTCTCTCAAAATTTGTCATTCCCATAAAATACATATAACAGGTTATTTTGTATTTCTATTTGAAGTTGAATAAGATGATCAATATCTATTGTAAATTGTAACGTTTAAGTACATTAATTAGTTAATATGATTTGACATGGAAAAGGTTGGATCATACTTAAGTTTAACCCTATTTATTTATTTATTTTTTGGGGATTTGGGAAGAAGGCCACTGTTTGTTGCTTAATGGAAAGGGCTACTTAAATTCATGACACTTTTGACATTGCACCTTTTGGTTGGATATGAAGAAAGTAGCACTATTATATATTTATGATTTGCATCCAGCTTTTTTTTCCTTGATATAATCCTCTTATTTTTTTTAATTACCAAAATATATTTATGTCAATATTATTCATCAACATAAGTATTCTATTAAAAGGCACAGTTAAAACCATGCACTTAATTAGTTCATCTTGTTTTTATCTTGTAGATGTTTCTTCAAACAGATGTACTAAATGGTCTAAACTTGCATGCTAAATATGCTAACAAGATGATAATATTGAAGATTGTCGTGGTCGAAAACAACTCCCCCAATCTATTTTGATCTAACATTTGTTCAGATTATGTTCATTTATTAATTTGATTCAAATGAAAAATATACTTTTTACTTTCTTTTGGAGCAATCAATATGAGAGTTGTATTAAAAATTAATTCCAATTGTTGGCATGTCTCGACTATATATATCATTGATGTATTTGTGAGTAAAAATAATTAATTATTATTTTTTTATGTTATTTAGATGGGCTTATTTATTCATCTAGTCATGTCTATTTAGGGGCAACAGATTATACAAGATTGAGATAAGCTAAAGGACCTATACATTTTGATTTGTCCTAAGAATACTCTACCAGCCAATAAGATTTAATTAATTTTCAAATAATCATAAAAAATAAAGGGTAATATTTTGATAGGAATCAATAATTGCCACC